>NC_090656.1:139961325-140011325 GCF_040937935.1 Hyperolius riggenbachi
AGGAGGTTGTCGTTCAGGATTTCACGATACATGGCTCCGTCCATTTTCCCGTTAATGCGATTAAGTTGTCCTGTGCCCTTAGCAGAAAAACACCCCCAAAGCAAAATGTTTCCACCCCCATGCTTGACAGTGGGGATGGTGTTTTGGGGGTCATAGGCAGCATTTTTCTTCCTCCAAACATAGCGAGTTGAGCTAATGCCAAAGAGCTCTATTTTGGTCTCATCAGACCACAGCACCTTCTCCCAGTCACTCACAGAATCATTCAGGTGTTCATTGGCAAACTTCAGACGGGCCTGCACATGTGCCTTCTTGAGCAGGGAGACCTTGCGAGCCCTGCAGGATTTTAATCCATTGTGGTGTAATGTGTTTCCAATAGTTTTCTTGGTGACTGTGGTCCCTGCTAATTTGAGGTCATTCACTAACTCCTCCCGTGTAGTTCTAGGATGCTTTTTCACCTTTCTCAGAACCATTGACACCCCACGAGGTGAGATCTTGCATGGAGCACCAGAGTGAGGTCGATTGATGGTCATTTTGTGCGCCTTCCATTTTCGAACAATCGCACCAACAGTTGTCACCTTCTCTCCCAGCTTCTTGCTAATGGTTTTGTAGCCCATTCCAGCCTTGTGCAGGTCTACAATTTTGTCTCTGACATCCTTGGACAGCTCTTTGGTCTTTCCCATGTTGGAGAGTTTGGAGTCTGCTTCATTGATTGATTCTGTGAACAGGTGTCTTTTATACAGGTGACTAGTTAAGACATGTGTCCTTAATGAGGGTGACTAATTGAGTAGAAGTGTCTAACCACTCTGTGGGAGCCAGAACTCTTAATGGTTGGTAGGGGTTCAAAAACTTATTTCACTCAATGAAATGCAAATCAGTTGCTATCTTTTATTTAAGGTTATTTTTTCGATTTTCCTTTTGATGTGCTATCTGCCACTGTTAAAATAAACCTACCATTGAAATGATACTGTTCTGAGACTTTTCATTTCTTTGTCATTGAACAAACTTACAAAATCAGTGGGGGGGTCAAATAATTATTTCCTCCACTGTATGTATAAAACTGTAATTTCATCTGTCTCGGGTTTACTTTGTTACACAGTAATACTATACTCTACATATGCACTCCCCACAGAGCTGCAGGGAATCCACTGAGAATGTTGTGCACATACACAGAGGTGTTGTCTATCACTCATAAACCTTGTTCAGATTGTGCATGAAGAATGTGTAATAGAGGAAGAATCTCCTCATTCCCCTGCAGAGTACCTGCACATCATTCTTACATGTACCCACAGTTACATTGCCTAGGGCCTCATAGATGTTCTTTGTTCCGGTCTGTACCTTTTACAAGTACTCTTACCAAGGACTAGTTTTAGTCTAAAGGGAATAAATATAGCAGTCTACATATCCTTCTCACTTCAGTTGCCTTGTAAAATTCCTAAGCGTTGGCAGTTAAGAGATGCAATTCATGTTACATACTTTCAATCAACAAGATTGTAATACGCAAATTAGAGGAGTCGGAGTCGAGGAGTTGGAGTCATCCTAAACTGAGGAGTCGGAGTCGGTGGATTTTTGTACCGACTCCACAGCCCTTTATTGCACACTTGAAAAACTAGTGTCAAAAAGTTTTGCTTTCAATAACATTTATTTTGGCATCCGGTTTACATTTTTTAAGTAGTTTGAAACGTTTTCTAGCATTAACACATTTTGCGTGAGGCCTTAACCTCAAGGACCACGGGCTTAAACCCCCTAAAGACGAAGCCATTCTTTTTAAAATGGGCCACTGCAGCTTTAAGGCCTTGCTGCAGGGCCGCACAACTCAGCACACAAGTGATCCCTTTTCTGCCCATCAACAGAACTCTCTGTTGGTGGGCAATGATCACTCCCCCAATGTTTATTTATTTTTTTATAAATATTTATAGCTTTATTTTATAAAATACATTTTGCCTTTTTTTATATTTTATTCCCCAGCCCTCCCTCCCCCCACCAGCCAATCACTGTGATCAGCTGTCATAGGCTTTAGCCTATGACAGCGGATCACCCCTGAGCCTGCTAGGGGGGCAGCCGTGTCACACGGCTGTCCCCAGTACAGCGCTACCTTAGATCGCAGCACTGTACGGACTAAATAGATGTCGGTTTCGCCGTCTAACAGTCTCCTAGCGCCGCTGGGAGACTGATGGTGGAGCGGAGCTCAGTCATCCAAACGGAAATGCGCACGCACGATCTCCTGCAAACCACGCCCCAAGGACTTTACGCCGATTGGTGTTAGGAGGTCCTGGCGCTGGAACACCGTCCATGCCCATCAGCATGACGCGATCGGCTAGTAGTGAATGGGAAGGGAAAAGAACCAAAGAGGATTGAGCTCATTAAAACAGCACCACACTATGAATTCTATATGAGCTCTAGCACACACTTCAGTATGAGTGCAGTGATTATATATAATGAGAGGGAAGGCTCTGAGTCCTATAGAGCCTTCCGGGTCTTCTCCAAGTCTCTGTTCCAGCAATGGCTCCCCGGTAGCAGTATTTGTCCAATTCAGTCAAATACTGCTTGCTCCGCTGCGGAAGGAGGCTTCGAAAAGTCTTCAGGAGCGTGAGTGCTCCCGAAGACGGGCCGATCCATACTGCGCACGTGCGAGTACCCTTGCACGTGTGCAGTATGGAACCGCCTGTCTTAAGTAGGACTGGACTCTCAAAGACTTCCGAAGTCCCCCGGAGGAGCTGCTTCTGCAATTAGGGCACCGGGAGATGAGAGGGAAGGTTCTATAGGACTCGGTTTTGCTTTTTTCTATGATTTTCATTAGCTTTAATACTTTTCTCACCTTATTTATAAAATGCCCTTTTCAGCTACCAGCAAGCATTTCACACCTTTATTTGTGTTTGTAAGGCGGTGCCTTTAAAATGTAAACAGAGAAAAACATAAAAGGAACCTGAAGTAAGAGGATCATAGAGGCTTCCATTTTCATTCCCTTATAAACAATTACTTCTATGTCAATGCTCAGCCGTTAATATTAAGTCACTGGCCCAGAATAAGCATGCATATCAAATGTTCTGATTCTGATCTGACTCCACTGGCTACATGCTTGTTACAGGTGTTTGACTCAAAAACTAAAGCCAAAAGCTCAGCTTGACAGCCAGTTAACTGGCATTGTTTATAAAGGTGTGTACACACGCCGTATTTTTACAAACGACGGGTCCGTCAGACCCTCCCGCGGGGCGGTCTTTCTGCCGACAGTAGCACGTGTGTACAAGCTGTCGGCAGACTGATAGCACCTGTTAGTCTTACCGGTAACGGTGTTTCTGTTCAGCAGCCGGGACACCCTCTGGAAGTATGGCTCCGCCCCAATCCTAGGAAACACAACCCAAAAAGTATAAAAAGCTCCCGCCCCCCCTCATCTCCAGTGTATATAAAGAAAAAACCCGACCGGGACACCAGAGAAAAAGGAGAAGCGAAGCACCTCCTAGTGACCCCGAAAAGGAAGGTAATAGGTATAAGGAAGTGCGCCAGTAGGAAGGGTGGGCAGTAGACGGTGTCCCGGCTGCTGAACAGAAACACCGTTACCGGTAAGACTAACAGGTGCTTTCTCCCATTCATCAGCCGGGACACCCTCTGGAAGGATACACAAGAAAACACCCACCTAGGGAGGGACCACAGACTGAAGCACCTTCCTGCCAAACGACAAATCTTGCTGGGACAGGACATCCACTCTACAATGTTTAATAAAAGTGGAAGGGTTCGACCAAGTTGCCGCTTGACATATTTGTTGGACTGTGGCTCCCGCTCTCTCTGCCCAGGAAGTCGACATGGATCGAGTCGAGTGCGCCTTGATAGCAGGTGGTGGAGTGGAGTCTGAAATCTCATAGGCTAAGGAGATAACCTGACAGATCCACCTAGCGATAGTCTGCCTAGAAGCCTGCTGTCCCTTATTCTGTCCCATAAATAGAACGAATAAATGTGAAGACTTCCTGAACTCTCTAGTCCTTGAAAGATAAGCTAAAAGAGCTCTCCTAACATCTAAGCAGTGGAATTCCTGTTCCCTGGCACAGGAAGGATTATCACAAAACGAGGGAATCACCAGGTTCTGAGACCTATGGAAGTCCGAAGGGACTTTCGGTAAGTAGTTTGGATCCAGACGTAAAATAATCTTGTCCGGAAAAATGGTAAGAAAGGGGTCTTTGATTGACAGGGCCTGAAGATCACCGAGTCTTCTGGCCGTAGTGATGGCTATCAGGAAGGCCACCTTTAACGTCAAAAACTTTAAGTCAATCTCATCAATGGGTTCGAATGGAACCCTGGATAATACGCCTAAGACCAGAGACAGATCCCATTGAGGTATAATCTTCTGCTTTAAGGGGGAAGATCTCTGAACTGCCCGAAAAAAATCCCTGATTAATTTTTCCTGTGCCAGGGGTCTGTCTAACAAGATTGAGAGAGCCGAGCATTGTACTTTAAGGGTACTCAAGGCTAACCTCATTTCCACTCCACTCTGAAAGAAATCAAGAATCGTTCCCATTTCCGATTGGACTCTTTTATTGGTAGCACACCATGAACCGTATACTTTCCACACCTTCCTATAAATTTTGTGGGTAACTGGCTTCCTACACTTTAGTAAGGTATCAATAGCCTTATCCGAAACTCCCTTGCTTCTTAAAATCAACCTTTCAGGGTCCATGCCGCTAGCTTGAATAACTCCGGTTTGGGATGAAAGATAGGTCCCTGCCGAAGAAGGTCCTGCCTGATCGGGAGCTCTAGATACGGTTGAACGGAGAGACTCAGAAGCGTGGAAAACCAAGGTCTCTTGGGCCACACTGGCGCTATGAGAATCAGCTTTACGCGTTCTCTTCGCACCTTCGCTAGGACCTGTGGCAATAATTTTAGAGGCGGATACGCATAACCTAGATTGAAGGTCCAGGGTAGAGAGAGAGCGTCCAATCCCAGAGAACTCCTGCTGTTGTGAAGGGAAAAAAACTGCGGGATCTTTGCGTTTGTTGGTGACGCAAACAGATCGATCTCCGGGACTCCCAGGATCTCGGTGACCCAAAGAAAGGTGTCCTGATTCAGTTCCCACTCGGAGTGGTCGAGAATCTGGCGGCTTAAAAAGTCCGCTTCCGTGTTGAGCGCACCTTTTATGTGAACCGCCTGTAAAGAAAGTAGGTTCTGTTCTGCCGTCCGAAAAATGTCCGACGCCAGGAGGGAGAGATTCCCTGACCTGGTGCCCCCCTGTTTGTTGATATATGCCACCGTGGAGATGTTGTCCGAGAAGACAAGCACATGAGAACCCCGAATCCTGTCTAGGAACGCCAAAAGGGCCCTCTTTACCGCCAAGAGTTCTCTGTAGTTGGACGATCTCTCTGCAACTGTGGAGAGCCACCTCCCCTGTGAATGAAGACCCATGAGAGTGGCCCCCCAACCCCAAGCACTGGCATCGGTATAAATCCTTAGAGGGTCCTCCTGTCTCCATACTTTGCCCTCTTCCAGGTTGTGGCGCTGTAGCCACCAATGGAGGGTTGCCTTTACCTGAGCAGGGATGGGAACCTCCCGCTCCAGTGATTGTTGGGTTTTGTCCCAAGTTGCCAGCAACCAATTTTGAAGGACCCGCGAATGGAACTGGGCCCAGCTTACTCCGGGAATGGTGGCTGTCATTAACCCCAAAACTCGCATAACCTCCCGGATAGCCACCTGATGGGACAGAAGAAGAGTTCTGACTCCTGATTGCAGCTTGTCCACCTTTTGAGGAGTCAGAAATATTCTTTGTCGAACAGAATCGATCGTATAACCCAGGAAAACGATGGTCTGGGTGGGGTTTAAGTACGATTTTTTGTAGTTCAGGATCCAACCCAACTGAGATAGAGTCTGAATCACCAAATCTCTGTGTTGAATTAGGACCGCCTCTGACCTGGCAAAAATGAGCAGATCGTCGAGATAGGGGACGACACTTATCCCCTGGTTCCTCAATAGTCTCATTGGCTCTGCAAGCACCTTTGTGAAGATGCGAGGGGCCGTTGAGATCCCGAAAGGGAGAGCCTGGAACTGGAAGTGACATATTTGATCTGGCAGACGCACCGCGAATCTCAGATACTTTTGATGGGATTCTGCAATAGGGATGTGAAGATATGCGTCTTGAAGGTCTATTGACACAAAATATTCCTCTCCCTGTAAGAGAGCCCTGACTGTCTGGATGTTGTCCATCCTGAATTTTTTGTAAATTAAATAAGGGTTCAGCCTCTTTAGATTGAGGATAAATCTGAACTCCCCATTGGTTTTGGTCACCAAAAAAATGTGGGAGTAGTAACCCCGAAACTGCTTCGCTCGGGGAACCGGGATAATCACCTCTCTTGAAATTAAACTCTGAATTTCCCGCGCAAGGCCACTGGCCCTGGCTGGATCCCTGGGAAACCTGTTTATAAACTTCCTGGGGGGAGGAAAAACTGAAAATTGTGGACGATACCCGTCCTTTATTATACTCAAAATGAAGGGGTCTGGACTGATGGCTTCCCATTGGGACAAAAAATAACGAAGCCTCCCCCCGACTGGTAGAGCGTCATTTACTTTCTTTGGGGGGACCAGGCCTGGCGAGGGCAAAACCTCCCCGTCCCCTACCGGCAGGAAAGGACCACCTCTTCTGCTGAGCTGGCTGCCTAGGCTTGCCTGAGGATGGCCTATTAAATAAACCTGATTTGTTTACCTTAAACGTTCTACGTTTTTCAGGAAATTGCTTTCCCTTTTCTGCTGAACGGGAGAGTACATTTTCCAACTCCTGACCAAACAGAAGATTCCCCTCAAAAGGAATAGTACACAAACGATTTTTAGATGTCAAATCCCCCTCCCAGGTTTTGAGCCAGAGAGCCCTTCTAGCCGAATTGATTAGAGCAGTGGTGCGTGCGGAAATTCGGACGATCTCCACCGCAGCGTCGGCCAGAAAGGCTACTGATTTCAAAACTGTGGGCAAGGATTTGATGTAATTACTCAAATCGGAACCTGATTTCACATGATCAATTAAATTATCCATCCATACTCTTAAGTTCCTAGAGATACATGTTGAAGCCACGCTCGGTAAAAAAGCAAAGGCTGCAGATTCCCAGGCTTTCTTTAAGGTTAATTCGATTCTTTTATCCATTGCGTCTTTTAACACCCCTGCATCCTCAAATGACAAATCAGTATTTTTTGAGTGCTTTGAGAGGGCAGCGTCTAATTTGGGACATTTAATAAATTGATCCATGTCAGACGGAGCAAAGGGAAACTTCTTTTTAGCTGACTTAGGAATAAATAATTTTCGTTCAGGTTCCCGCCATTGAGAATTAATGATTTCTTTCAAAGATTGGTGGAAGGGAAAAACTCTGTTAGGCTTCTGCGCCAAGCCAGAATAAACCTGATCCTGTGCAGAGAGTGCTTCCTGAATCTCAGGAATCTGCTCAGTGGCATATACTGCTTTGAGTAATTCATCTGTTTCCTCTGTACTGAATAAAAACCTAGCAGCTTTCCTCAAATCTACATCAGATTCCTCATCTGATATGATATTCTCCCCCTCCTCCACCTCAGAGAAATTTTCTCTACCTTGTAAGTCCTCCTCCTCCTCCTCCTCCCCCAGTGCGTCAGACCCTAAGGGAATCTGGGGGAGAGGATTCCCTAAATCGGGAGCCGGTACTTGACCTGTAGTACTAGAATGAGGAGGGGCTGACGATGGCCCTGGCAAATCCTGTGGGACCGGTAACAGGGACTCCTTAAATTTACCCAACGTCTCATCAATATCTTTTTTCACAGATTTAAGTACATTCTTAAATATTGCTGAAGATTCAGAGGCTATCACTGCATCAATACAAGCCTGACATAATGACTTGTTATAACCAGATGACAATCTAGCCCCACACTGACAGCATTTCCTAGATCTAGGCCTGTCAGCAGATTTAGACTCCACTCTTGCCTGAATAAAACATAAGAGGGAAACAAAAAGGGAGATACACATAGTTCTGTTACCACAACGTGCACATCAACAGAGAACTGTGTTTTAGGGAGAAGCATCTCCCACTCACCCCACCCTCCGACTGAGATCTGGTCGAGGTAGAGGACGAGGATCCCGCTGCACCTGCCGCTATTGTCCCCTGTCCAGCGGTAGTAGCGGTGCCAGTAGTAGTGGCAGCGGTGGCGGCGGCGGCGGCGGCGGCAACGGCAGAAGCGTTGGTCCCTTGCTCCTCCATCTCTCCACCACGCCACGCCAAGCCGTCGCCTCCTAAGTAGGGGAAGTTCCTCTTCAGGTACTGTGCCCAATCAACTCACCCTCTGGTGAGGAAAAAAACAATAAACTGGGAGCTGGATTTTGAGCTGTGTCTCCGGGCGGAAACACAAAAGAACTGGAGATGAGGGGGGGCGGGAGCTTTTTATACTTTTTGGGTTGTGTTTCCTAGGATTGGGGCGGAGCCATACTTCCAGAGGGTGTCCCGGCTGATGAATGGGAGAAAAGACGATTTTTGACTGATCCACACGGCAGATCTGTCAAAAACAGTCTTATCAGTCTGCCGACAGCTTGTACACGTGCTACTGTCGGCAGAACTGTTGGCAGCCCTGAAAGGACTCCAGATAGCAATCAGAAAAAATCCCTTGATCAACACTGGTGGGTGTCATATTTATTTCCTTTTAAACAATACCAGTTGCCTAGCAGTCCTGTTGATCTTTCTGAAGCCCCCTCTACACCAGCTGTGCCCAACCTATGGGCCCGCGGGCCATTTGTGGCCCGCGAGGCCAGTTTCTGTGGCCCGCGCGGCGGGGGAGACTGAGGAGGCTGCCCGCGGAGGGGTAGAGGATTGGGTGGTATTGCGTAGTAAAGTATCGGCGTAGTCCCGCGCATACACGCTGGTATTCAGCCCCGGGTAGCGCTGGGATAGTTAGAAAGCCTCGCTCATTGGTTAGTGCAGGAACCTTCCTCCAATAGGAATTAGGCTGATTCCTATTGGAGGAAGGTTCCTGCACTAACCAATGAGCGAGGCTTTCTAACTATCCCAGCGCTACCCGGGGCTGAATACCAGCACATTCTCAAGTATGCGCGGGACTACGCCGATACTTTACTACGCAATACTACCCGATCCTCTCCTCCTCGGGCAGCCTCCTCAGCCCCACACAGAGCGGGCAGCCCACTCAGCCCCACACAGACAGGGCAGCCTCCTCAGCCCCACACAGACAGTGCAGCCCACTCAGCCCCACACAGACAGGACAGCCTCCTCAGCCCCACACAGACAGGGCAGCCTCCTCAGCCCCACACAGACAGGGCAGCCTCCTCAGCCCCCCTCACACAGGGCAGTCTCCTCAGCCCCACACAGACAGGGCAGCCTCCTCAGCCCCACACAGACAGGGCAGCCTCCTCAGCCCCACACAGACAGGGCAGCCTCCTCAGCCCCACACAGACAGGGCAGCCTCCTCAGCCCCCACACAGACAGGGCAGCCCACTCAGCCCCACACAGACAGGGCAGCCCACTCAGCCCCACACAGAAAGGGCAGCCTCCTCAGCCCCACACAGACAGGGCAGCCCACTCAGCCCCACACAGACAGGGCAGCCCACTCAGCCCCACACAGACAGGGCAGCCCACTCAGCCCCACACAGACAGGGCAGCCCACTCAGCCCCACACAGACAGGGCAGCCCACTCAGCCCCACACAGACAGGGCAGCCCACTCAGCCCCACACAGACAGGGCAGCCCACTCAGCCCCACACAGACAGGGCAGCCCACTCAGCCCCACACAGACAGGGCAGCCCACTCAGCCCCACACAGACAGGGCAGCCTCCTCAGCCCCCCTCACACAGGGCAGTCTCCTCAGCCCCACACAGACAGGGCAGCCTCCTCAGCCCCACACAGACAGGGCAGCCTCCTCAGCCCCACACAGACAGGGCAGCCTCCTCAGCCCCCACACAGACAGGGCAGCCCACTCAGCCCCACACAGACAGGGCAGCCCACTCAGCCCCACACAGACAGGGCAGCCCACTCAGCCCCACACAGAAAGGGCAGCCTCCTCAGCCCCACACAGAAAGGGCAGCCCACTCAGCCCCACACAGACAGGGCAGCCCACTCAGCCCCACACAGACAGGGCAGCCCACTCAGCCCCACACAGACAGGGCAGCCCACTCAGCCCCACACAGACAGGGCAGCCCACTCAGCCCCACACAGACAGGGCAGCCCACTCAGCCCCACACAGACAGGGCAGCCCACTCAGCCCTACACAGACAGGGCAGCCCACTCAGCCCCACACAGACAGGGCAGCCCACTCAGCCCCACACAGACAGGGCAGCCCACTCAGCCCCACACAGACAGGGCAGCCCACTCAGCCCCACACAGACAGGGCAGCCCACTCAGCCCCACACAGACAGGGCAGCCCACTCAGCCCCACACAGACAGGGCAGCCCACTCAGCCCCACACAGACAGGGCAGCCTCCTCAGCCCCACACAGACAGGGCAGCCTCCTCAGCCCCACACAGACAGGGCAGCCTCCTCAGCCCCACTCACACAGGGCAGCCTCCTCAGCTCCACTCACACAGGGCAGCCTCCTCAGCCCCACACAGACAGGGCAGCCTCCTCAGCCCCACACAGACAGGGCAGCCTCCTCAGCCCCACACAGACAGGGCAGCGCCCTCAGCCCCACACAGAGCTGACAGCCCCCTCAGCCCCACACAGAGCAGACAGCCCCCTCAGCCCCACACAGAGCAGACAGCCCCCTCAGCCCCACACAGAGCAGACAGCCCCCTCAGCCCCACACAGAGCTGGCAGCCCCCTCAGCCCCACACAGAGCTGGCAGCCCCCTCAGCCCCACACAGAGCTGGCAGCCCCCTCAGCCCCACACAGAGCTGGCAGCCCCCTCAGCCCCACACAGAGCTGGCAGCCCCCTCAGCCCCACACAGAGCTGGCAGCCCCCTCAGCCCCACACAGAGCTGACAGCCCCACACAGAGCTGACAGCCCCCTCAGCCCCACACAGACAGGGCAGCCCCCTCAGCCCCACACAGAGCGGGCAGCCCCCTCAGCCCCACACAGAGCAGACAGCCCCCTCAGCCCCACACAGAGCAGACAGCCCCCTCAGCCCCACACAGAGCAGACAGCCCCCTCAGCCCCACACAGAGCAGACAGCCCCCTCAGCCCCACACAGAGCAGACAGCCCCCTCAGCCCCACACAGAGCGGGCAGCCCCCTCAGCCCCACACAGAGCAGACAGCCCCCTCAGCCCCACACAGAGCAGACAGCCCCCTCAGCCCCACACAGACAGGGCAGCCTCCTCAGCCCCACACAGACAGGGCAGCCTCCTCAGCCCCCCTCACACAGGGCAGTCTCCTCAGCCCCACACAGACAGGGCAGCCTCCTCAGCCCCACACAGACAGGGCAGCCTCCTCAGCCCCACACAGACAGGGCAGCCTCCTCAGCCCCACACAGACAGGGCAGCCTCCTCAGCCCCCACACAGACAGGGCAGCCCACTCAGCCCCACACAGACAGGGCAGCCCACTCAGCCCCACACAGAAAGGGCAGCCTCCTCAGCCCCACACAGACAGGGCAGCCCACTCAGCCCCACACAGACAGGGCAGCCCACTCAGCCCCACACAGAGCAGACAGCCCCCTCAGCCCCACACAGAGCGGGCAGCCCCCTCAGCCCCACACAGAGCAGACAGCCCCCTCAGCCCCACACAGAGCAGACAGCCCCCTCAGCCCCACACAGAGCTGACAGCCCCCTCAGCCCCACACAGAGCGGGCAGCCCCCTCAGCCCCACACAGAGCAGACAGCCCCCTCAGCCCCACACAGAGCGGGCAGCCCCCTCAGCCCCACACAGAGCAGACAGCCCCCTCAGCCCCACACAGAGCAGACAGCCCCCTCAGCCCCACACAGAGCAGACAGCCCCCTCAGCCCCACACAGAGCGGGCAGCCCCCTCAGCCCCACACAGAGCAGACAGCCCCCTCAGCCCCACACAGAGCTGACAGCCCCCTCAGCCCCACACAGAGCAGACAGCCCCCTCAGCCCCACACAGAGCGGGCAGCCCCCTCAGCCCCACACAGAGCAGACAGCCCCCTCAGCCCCACACAGAGCTGACAGCCCCCTCAGCCCCACACAGAGCTGACAGCCCCCTCAGCCCCACACAGAGCGGGCAGCCCCCTCAGCCCCACACAGAGCAGACAGCCCCCTCAGCCCCACACAGAGCAGACAGCCCCCTCAGCCCCACACAGAGCTGACAGCCCCCTCAGCCCCACACAGAGCAGACAGCCCCCTCAGCCCCACACAGAGCGGGCAGCCCCCTCAGCCCCACACAGAAACTGGCTCACGTTCTCGCATCACAGATGATCATCTTCATTCTGTATTAAGAATAAATGTTACAAATTTGGAGCCAAATATCCAGAAATTGGTTTCTGAAAAACAGCCGCAAACTTCTCATTAAGAAAATGAGCATCAAATGGTGAGCACAACAATTCTTATATTGTCGTTTTCTTTCCATTTCCAACACCATGTTAACTGTTACTAGAAAAACGATTAAAATTTTACATCGAAAATTTGTATGCATGTGTTCCGGCCCTCGAGATTTTTCTTGATCTAAAGTTCGGCCCTTGGGCCAAAAAAGGTTGGGCACCACTGCTCTACACCATTAAATTCCAGACGCGCTCAAATTCGATTGGATCGAATTCAATTAGATCGATTAAATGCGACATGTCCAATCGGGATTTGATCAAGATTCAATTGATTGTGTGATCGATCTGCTTAGAAAACTAGCCAAAATCGATCACACGATCGATCGAATCCCGATTGGACATGTCGGATTTAATCAAATTTGATCCAATCGAATTCGATCGATCGCACCAGGAATTGAATGGTGTAGAGGGGGCTTGACATCAGCATGGTCTGAATCTCACAACTTATACAAGCACGCAGTTAATCAAGTTAGACTTCAGTCAGAGCATCTTATCTGCATACTTGTTCAGAGTCTATGGCTAAAATTACATTAGAAGCAGATGATCAGCTTAAAAGAAAATAAATGTCAGTCGGCATCTATCTTCCTCTCACTTCAGGTGTTTGTTTTAGCACATGTACCCCTTTGAGGGTCATCCCCAAGCAAATATACCCCCTACCAAAGAAGTCGCCGTGACCATTTCATGATGTGGGTGGAGCCAAATACTAGCGAAATAGAGGTAGTCCCCGGTTAACAAATGAGATAGGGTCTGTGTCCATTAACCTCCTTAGCGGTAACCCTGTGTGTGACACGGGGTAAGCCGCCGGAGGGTGCCGCTCAGGCCCTGCTGGGCCGATTTAAATAAAAAAAATTTTGCTGGACGCAGCTAGCACTTTGCTAGCTGCGCCAGCACCCCGATCGCCGCCGCCGCGCGCCCGATCGCCGCTATCCGGTGCGGCGCGCGCCCCCCCCCCCCAGACCCCTGCGCTGCCTGGCCAATCAGTGCCAGGCAGCGCCAAGGGGTGGATCGGGTCTCCCAATGACGTCCCGACGTCATCCCGCCCCATCGCCATGGGGGTCGCATGGATTTCCTGATCGCCTATCGCCGGGGGCGATCGGCGGGGCTGGGGGGATGCCGCTGAGCAGCAGCTATCATGTAGCGAGCCCTGGGCTCGCTACATGATTTAAAAAAAATAAAAAATAAAAAAAAAAACTGCTGCGCTGCCCCCTGGCGGTATTTTTCATACCGCCAAGGGGGTTAATAACCGGAATCCGTTCTCTTTTGTCCCCCTCTGTTCTCTCTGTGCCTCTTTTGTCCCCCTCCGAGTCACCTCAGTTTGTGCCTCTTGTCCCCCTCTGTGTCACCTCTGTTCCCCTTTTATCCTCTATGTCCTCCTGTGTCAGCTCTTGTCCCCCTGTCCTAGCCAGGTGTAGGTGATCCCCCGTATAGGTATCCAGGTATAGGTCTCCGGTATAGGTAGAAAGGCATAGGTGCCGCCAGTATAGGTATCCAGGCATTGGTGCCCCTAGTATGTTAGCCAGGTACAGGTGCACCCAGTATAGGTTAGCCAGGTACAGGTGCACCCAGTATAGGTTAGCCAGGTACAGGTGCACCCAGTATAGGTTAGCCAGGTACAGGCACCCCCAGTATAAGTAGTGAGCTATAGGTGTTCCAGTATTAGGTAGCCACGTTAAGGTGGTGCCCCAGTATAGGTTGTGAGCTATAGGTGCCTAAGTATAGGTAGCCAGGAACAGATGATGCCCCAGTATAGGTAGCCAGGTACAGATGGTGCCCCAGTATAGGTTAGCAAGGTGCCACAGCATAGGTAGCAAGCTATAGATGCCCCAGTATAGACAGGTACAGTTGATGTCACGGTGTAGGTAGCGAGCTATAGGTGCCCCAGTATATATAGCCAGGTACAAGTGGTGCCACAGTGTAGGTGGAGAGCTATAGGTGCTCCAGTATAGATAGCCAGGTACAGGTGGTGCCCCAGTATAGGTTAGAAACGTACATAACACTGTTATCGCGTGGACTCCTCTCGCAGAGTTATCTCTCTTCTAAGTTATGGCGCCCCATACTGTGGACAGTGCCTGCCTCTTCTCTCGTGGGGGCAAGATCTGCCATTTTGTCTTGGCCCCTGAGGGACCCCCTGACAGATGCTGATGTACCCCCAGGGATCCACGGAGGTTGAGAACTACTGCTCTAAAATGTTGCTGGCCACAAAGCGGTCACCTGGATGTGCTCTTGGGTATTATGTACAAACATTTGCAGCAAACAAATAAATTACTAACCACGTTTAGATCATTTGTGCAGGAAGCTGATGACTTGCTCCTGCTAAAGATGCCCAAACGTTAATCAATTTCCCACCAAGCAATTAAACAACTGACTTTAGTGGGCGATCAACAAAAGTGTGGCCGATGGAAAGTTGATCAACTAGTGACCCACACACTGTAAACGAGATCCTATGCGATTCTCCTTCACTACTGGAGCTGAACAATTGCTCTGAAACCAAAAATTGATTCTGTGTCGATCCAAATCAAGTGAACAGTGGCTGATTCCTTCACAATCAATCAATATTTTCCATCCTGCCTAATCAAGTAAACTGGGTGAATTAAACCAGGTATCAAGCAATTTCCATTAGATCAAGCAGAATGGTACATAATCAATTCTTTTCCAATCCAATAAAGTTATCGAAACGGTTAATTGAGCAGGATAATCGAGTAATGTATAGGCACCTTAATGCTTCATACACACTTGAGATAAAAGTCTTTGGAAAATGAAAGATCACAGACCAATCTTACCACCCTTCATGTAGTATGAGAGCCATACCTACACAGGTCTATTCTATGGAGCTGCACTCCCCATCAGAAAAAATCTTTGCAAGATGCTGCACACAAAGATGCTGTACAGACACAAAAGATCAGTATCTGCAAAAGATCTGTTCCTGCAAAATATCCATTCCTGCAAAATGCATTTATAGTCTATGAGATCTGCAGATCACCATACACACTTGGTTTAACAGACAATCATCTGCAGATCATCTGCAGATCAGATCCACCAGGATGGATTTTCAGATCTGCAGATGATTGCCAGATATGCAGATGAAGTCTGTTAAACCAAGTGTGTATGATGATCTGCAGATCTCATAGACTATGAATGCATTTTGCAGGAATGGATATTTTGCAGGAACAGATCTTTTCCAGATACTGATCTTTTGAGTGTGTACGGGCATCTTTGTGTGCAGCATCTTGCAAAGATTTCTGTCTGATGGGGAGTTCAGCTCCATAGAATAGACTGTGTAGGCATGGCTCTTATACTACATGAAGGGTGGTAAGATTGGTCTGTGATCTTTCATTTTCCAAAGACTTTTATCTAAAGTGTGTATGAAGCATAAGCCTCTAGCAGATTTAGGTTTTGAAATTGTCAGGAAGCAGCATGAGTGGTCTCTATCACCTGAAAAACTAAAGCTACATACAGACATTTTAAATCTCTGCATTCAATTCTTTCAATTCAGTCACACCAAAAAAAACTTTAAAGAGGAACTTCAGCCTAAACAAACATACTGTCATCAAGTTACATTAGTTATGTTAATTAGAATAGATAGGTAATACAATCTGTTACCCACACTGTTTTAAAAGAACAGGCAAATGTTTGTGCTTCATGGGGGCTGCCATCTTTGTCATGGGGGCAGCCATCTTTTTGGTTGAAAGGAGGTGACAAGGAGCAGGAGACACAGTTCCAACTATCCTGTGTCCTGATTACCCCTCCCAGCTGCACACGCTAGACTTCAAATATCAAATTCAAAATGTAAGAAAAAAAAAAAACTGCACCAAAACAGCAGAACGAGAACAACAAAATCAGAAATCCCATCATGCTTTGCACAGCATCAGGGAAAAAAAGCCCGGGCAGTTTTTTTCTGTGCAGCTAAAAATGAGGCTTGTATAAGAGAAACAAAGTTCTGATGCTGTGAAACTGTTAAAGAAACACAAAGCCTTTTCAGTGCTGCTGAGTCGATTTTTAGTCCGGAGGTTCACTTTAAAGTAACTGTCGGGCATAAAATCAAAAATCTATTTTTTATTTGTAACTGGTATACAAGTAATCAGGATGCTAACCAGGCAATCCAAAAGTTAAAATCACTATTACTTGACTTATTTGGTACACACAAAATTAGGTACCCAAAACGAAAGTTGCAGGGCATGCTGGGTTGTCCTTTTTTGCTTCTCTACTTCCCCTCAGACTTAACTAATGCAGCCTGATTGGCTGAAGCCTCTTTCCCTCCTGTTTCCCCTCCCACACCTCTGTTCCTCTCTGATTGGCTAATATTCCTCATGCTGAGACAATGCACTTTCTATAGTGAAGGGCAGGCAAATCAGGCAGAGGAGAGTTAAGGTCCGTACACACGCCGGACTGCAGGCAACGACGGGTCTGTCGTCACCTCCCGCTGGGCGGGTTTTCAGCAGACAGTCCGGCGTGTGTACAGTCTGTCGGCAGACTGATACGGCTGTTTCTGAGCGATAACAGCCGTATCAGTCTGCAGACAGACTGTACACACACCGGACTGTCGCTGGAACGCCCACCCAGCGGGAGGTGACGACGGACCCGTCGTTGCCTGCAGTCCGGCGTGTGTACGGACCTTAAGGGAGGAAATTACATCAGGATTGGCTTTAAAATAGCCACAATTAAAGCGGATCCGAGATATAAAACAAACTGTAACAAGTAACTTGTCTATATACCTTATCTAAAGTTTAGATAGTTTACACAGCAAATCTAGCTGCAAACAGCTTCAACTATATATGATTATTTCTTCCTGTGATACAATGAGAACGGCCATGTTCTGCTCGTTACATTACACAGGCAAGCTGAAAGCATCACCAGCTCTCAGCTCAATCCCCTCTTCTCCTCCCTCATCCCCTCTGCCTCTGAAATCCTCCTCCTCCTGCCCAGACTGAGCTCCCATAAGCCCTTGCTACATGGCTCTAAAAGTGCCAAGGCACAAAAGGAGCTGTGGACAAGGCTTGTTTAGTTTATAGGGAATTAGAGTATTAAAACAAAAAGAAAAAAAAAAGTATTTGGCTAGAGGAATGTCCTATAAACTATATGAAAGGAACCCAACTGTGCAATGAGTAAAAGTTTATCTCAGATCCACTTTAAAATGGGAAATGCTAAGAAGGATTTTCTCTTTTTTTACTGTAGAAAAATAACTAAAATCAAAATGTGGACAGTGCAATACATATGTAAGTAGAGCAAGTATTTATCTACTTATATATGTGGTGGGGGGAGGGGTTTGGAGTAGATTATCTCCTCATGGGGGATTCTCATGGGTTTCTTTATTTTCGAAAAGCATCTAGCAAAAGGAAGTTGATCTGTCCAACTGCCAAAAACCGGTGATGTGAGCAGGGAGGCTGGCCAGCATCTTTGAATAAATCTTTTTTCAGATTATTAATTTTTATAAAGCGCCAACATATTCCGTGGCGCTGTACAAAGTAAGAAACAAACATGGGGTACATAATAATACAGACAATGGTGTACACCAATATACAAGATACATAATTAGTGACAAAATACAAAGAATGATACAAAATACAAAATATAGAATTGGTAACGACAGTGATAAAACTAACATGATGAATACAATGTATAATGATTTCCAAGACACAAATTACTGCCACAAACATGAATACATTTTATTGGAATTCCATGTGAAAGACCAATAGAAAGTGGTGTACACGTGAGAAGTGGAACGAAAATCATACATGATTCCAAACATTTTTTACAAATCAATAACTGCTAAGTGGGGTGTGCATAACTATTCAGCCCCCTTTGGTGTGAGTGCAGTCAGTTGCCCATAGACATTGCCTGATGAGTGCTAATGACTAAATAGAGTGCACCTGTGTGTAATCTAATGTCAGTACAAATACAGCTGCTCTGTGATGGCCTCAGAGGTTGTCTAAGAGAATATTGGGAGCAACAACACCATGAAGTCCAAAGAACACACCAGACAGGCCAGGGATAAAGTTATTGAGAAATTTAAAGCAGGCTTAGGGTACAAAAAGATTTCCAAACCCTTGAACATCCCACGGAGCACTGTTCAAGCGATCATTCATAAATGGAAGGAGTATGGCACAACTGTAAACCTACCAAGACAAGGCCGTCCACCTAAACTCACAGGCTGAACAAGGAAAGCGCTGATCAGAAATGCAATCAAGAGGCCCATGGTGACTCTGGACGAACTGCTGAGATCTACAGCTCAGGTGGGGCAATCTGTCCATAGGACAACTATTAGTCGTGCACTGCACAAAGTTGGCCTTTATGGAAGAGTGGCAAGAAGAAAGCCATTGTTAACAGAAAGCATAGGAAATCCCGTATGCAGTTTGCCACAAGCCATGTGGGGGATACAGCAACCATGTGGAAGAAGGTGCCCTGGTAAGATGAGACCAAAATGGAACTTTTTGGCCAAAATGCAAAACGCTATGTGTGTCGGAAAACGAACACTGCACATCACTCTGAACAAACCATCCCCACTGTCAAATATGGTGGTGGCAGCATCATGCTCTGGGGGTGCATCTCTTCAGCAGGGACAGGGAAGCTGGTCAGAGTTGATGGGAAGATGGATGGAGCCAAATACAGTGCAATCTTGGAAGAACACCTCTTGGAGTCTGCAAAAGACTTGAGACTGGGGCGGAGTTTCACCTTCCAGCAGGACAACGACCCTAAACATAAAGCCAGGACAACAATGGAATGGTTTAAAACAAAACATACCCATGTTTTAGAATGGCCCAGTCAAAGTCCAGATCTAAATCCAATCGAGAATCTGTGGCAAGATCTGAAAACTGCTCTTCACAAACTCTGTCCATCTAATCTGACTGAGCTGGAGCTGTTTTGCAAAGAAGAATGGGCAAGGATTTCAGTCTCTAGATGTGCAAAGCTGGTAGAGACATACCCTAAAAGACTGGCAGCTGTAATTGCAGCAAAAGGTGGTTCTACAAAGTATTGACTCAGGGGGCTGAATAATTACGCAAACTCCACTTTGCAGTTGTTGTTTTTTTAATGTTTGGAATCCTGTATGATTTTCATTCCACTTCTCATGTGTACACCACTTTGTATTGGTCTTTCACGTGGAATTCCAATAAAGTTGATTCGTGTTTGTGGCAGTAATATGACAAAATGTGGAAAACTTCAAGGGGGCCGAATACTTTTGCAAACCACTGTACATAATTAGTTAGGTTTTTGGGCACACGGCAGACTGTTAACTACCAGTAGCACTAAAGGCGCTTTTTTTCACCAAATGTAACAATGTCATTCTTTCTTATCAAAGGCCTTGGAGTGACAGACCATTTAATACATGTCATAAATGTTACCATTCTGAAAACTAGAATGGGATCATCCCAGGGTGCGTTCTGCGCTGTACAATATTTTCTCTTACTGCACACGCGCAAGACACTCCCGGAGGCGGAAGCATGATCGAGGACTTGCGCAGCAAGGGGCGTGTTGGCGCAGTCGCCGGCGACTGGCTCTGTCACTGGAATTGAAACTAAGGCACTGCATGGGGAACAGAGGATCGTTCCAGGACGTCACAGGTACAGGGCAGCTTCAGGGGGCTGGTAGAAGCCCCAGGTAAGTGAAACTCTTTATTAGTTTAGTTAAGGTTCCCTTTAGGCAGGGAACACACTAGATGCATTTGTGCACGTTTTGCCACAAACTGCAAAATTCTACAGTGCACATGCACTGTATCTGATGGATCATGTACTGTATGCAAATATGTGCATCGTGTGGAAAAAAATCAGAATGCTGTGCAAAAACGTGCAGAAGTTAACTATTTTCGCCTATTGGACGTGACTTTTAACATCGAAAAGGCTGCTGTGCGCGTTCATGCACGCGCCGGCCCGCTCCCGTGCCACCCCCCTTCTCCGGTAGCCCGGAGATCAATGAATGTGAACATTGTTATCTAACTATGTCCCCGGTACAAAAAATGATGGCTTCGTTTTAGAGGCCGAGGTCTTTCTGAAGAAAAAAAAAAATTCACATCCTCCTTGTAGTTCCTGTGAGCAAGCGTGCTCACAGGATAAAAAAAAACAAAACCTCACTGTAAACAGTAAAATTACAAGCACATACATTTATAATACAAAAAGACACATTAAATTACATTTAAAATTAACTGTTTACCTCCCACACCCAAAAAATACCTAAATAAAAATTTTAAATTAAAAAAAAAAAAAAGCAGACAAAAAAACAAAAACAAAAAACAAATAGTTACCTAAGGGTCTGAAACTATGCATGTGAATAGGGTATACAACTAATATTTTTTAAATCATAAGCTTGTAAATAGTGATGGATGAAAACCGCACCTTTATTTCCAAATAAAATATTGGCGACATACATTGTGATAGGGACATAATTTAAACGGTGTAATAATCGGGACAAATGGGCAAATAAAATACGTGGATGTTAATTATGGTAGCTTGTATTATTTTAAAGCTATAATGGCTGAAAACTGAAAAATAATGCATTTTTTCAATTTTTTTTCTTAATATTCCTGTTGAAATGCATTTACAAAAAAAGAATTCTTAGCAAAATATACAACCCTAAGAAAGCCTAATTGGAGGCAGAAAAAACAAGATATAGATCAATTCATTGTGATTAGTAGTGATAAAGTTACTGGCGAATGAATGGGAGGTGAAAATTGCTCGGATGCATAAGGTGAAAAACGACTGAAGGCTGAAGTGGTTAAGGTTCCCTTTAGGCAGTGAAGACACTTGATACTTCTGTGCGTATTTTGACACGGACGGCAAAACGCACACGATTCTACAGTGCACATGCATTCACACGTGCACCCGTAGAAGCACTTTAAGGCAGGGAACACACTCGCAAGGCTGTGTTCCCCTGTGATTCCAGGGTCTTCGTCAGCTTTTCCGTGAATGTTTCCGCATTTCTGGCATGTACTGTATGTGAAGGTGTGCTTTGCGTGGAAAAAAGCAGAAAGCTGTGGGATTTAAAAAATGCGGGGAAGTTAAGGTTCCCTTTAGGCAGGGAACACGCTAGACCCGTTTATGCGCATTTTCCCACGGACAGCAAAATGCACACAATTGAAGTAAATAGCCTTGGGCAGGAAACGTGTGTCGCGACTCTTTGTTCAAGTTTTGCGTTTGTGATTTTCCATGCATTTTTAAATTTCACAACTTTCTGCTTTTTTTCTGCACGATGTGCACATTCGCATAATGTACATGCCATCAGAAATGTGGAAACGTTCCCAGAAAACGTACATGCTAAGCGCAAACGCCAAAGCTGACAGAGACCCAGGAATCACAGGGGAAATTGGCCCTGCAAGGGTTTACCTGCCTTAAAGAAAAGGTGCGAGGGAAAAAAAGATCTACTTTCCTGGGGCTTCCTCCAGCCACTGGGGGCCTATCTGTCCCTGGTCGCAGTTCTGCCTCCATTGCAGATGATGAACGCATGGCCGCAATGCTCGCGATCGTGCTCACATGGCCTTGGGCATATTGCAAAGGTGTAGAAGTACTGTGCCTTTGCAGAACGCTCCAGGCCACATGAGTGAGTGCGATCGCAAGCAGCGCAGCCACGTACTCACGCAGGCACAAAAGAAGCCGACCGACGAGCAGGGTTGTAGAGTCGGTACAAAAATCATCCGACTCCTTAGTTTATGAAACCACTGACTCCGACTCCAATTACACAGTCCTGCTGGCAAGGTCGGCATCTGCATCGGAGGAGATCCCGGGACACCAGAGCCACGGCGAGCGACAGATAGGTTGCCAGAGGCTGGAAAAAGCCCCAGGTTCTCACTTTTAAAGTGCACATTAGTTTGCACATGCACCCGCGTGTGCGTGCACCCATGCCCGAGCGTCAAACACTGGACGTTTTAAAAACGGCCATTGGTCCATTAAAAGGGACCAATTGGGTGTTTTAATACTACTGGTGGTGCAGTAGGGGTTAAGGCAATACAGGGGTGAATTACAATTGAAACCAAAATAATTAGCTCCACCCAAGAATTATGGTACATTTTCATAAACTTCTTCCCAATGTTTGCAGCATTGATGAAACTTGATATAAGCATTCACCGATGCTATTTAGTAGCTTTTGAAACATTTTGTAATATAGAATACATTTTAGGCTTGCTTTATATCAAACAGTAAAAATGGGTTGGTTAAAAATATTAGCCCAATGTGAATGTTTGCTTTCAAAATACACCTACAGTAAGGCCTAGTCCACACTAGGTCCGGAAACGTATCCGTGGCTGCGTTTTTCAGGCCTGATGAAAAACGGAGTCCCGGATACTGTTAAAAATAGCAGCCATCCTCACCCAAGAAAAAAAATGGATCCGTCTGCGTTTGCGGGGACCCGTTTTCAAAATCTGAACGGAAGGTCCGGATCTTCTGCATTTTCACGGACCACGGATACACGGATGGGTAGTGAAAAGCAATGGGAAAACGCAACTCCATCTCCGCAGGCAAAATAGCACCAAAAACTGATGAAAAACGGATAGCCTGAACTTTACTATTGGCCAAAAAAATCCTCCCACTACCTTCCTAATGATAGACGTTTTCTGTCCGTAAAAACTGAACGGAAACTGATGCACTTTGATCAGTTTGCGGTCTGGTGGTACTTCCCCTGATCCTGGACTGCAGTGTCTGTCCTGCAACTGTGCCTAGTGTGGACCTAGCCTAATTAACCAACGAGCTTTGAAACCACACCTGTGCTGTCAACTGACTTCCTGATAACACCTGCAGTCAATTGGCTCCCTAACATGAGAGGGACTGCTGTAAAGCCTCTTTTCCACTGACAGTTGATAGGCAGTGAAATGCCTCTCAAACTCTCACAACTGCTTGCTGCTGCCTGGCAACTGCTTGCTTCCACCTGGTAACTGCTTGCTGAGCACACAGTTCAACTGTCTCTTGTACAGTTGAACTGTGTGCTCAGCAGTTACCAGGTAGAGTTGGGCCGAACGGTTCGCCGGCGAACGTGGTTCGCGCGAACTTAGGTGGTTCGCGTGCGGGTACCGCACGCGAACGTTTTGCGGAAGAAGTTCGGTTCGCCCCATAATGCACCTGAGGGTCAACTTTGACCCTCTACATCACAGTCAGCAGGCCCAGTGTAGCCAATTAGGCTACACTAGCCCCTGGAGCCCCACCCCCCTTATATAAGGCAGGCAGCGGCGTCCATTACGGCCACTCGTGTGCCTGCATTAGTGAGAGTAGGGCGAGCTGCTGCAGTCTCTCATATAGGGAAAGATTAGTTAGGCTTAACTTCTTCCTGGCTGCATACCTGTTTTGTTCAGTGAGCCCTCAGCCCACTGCATACCTGTACTGTGATCCTGCCACTGCATACCTGTTCAGTGATCCTGCCACTGCATACCTGTTCTGTGAACCCACCCACCACCACTGCATACCTGTTCAGTGATCCTGCCACTGCATACCTGTTCTGTGAACCCACCCACCACTGCATACCTGTTCAGTGATCCTGCTGCCACTGCATACCTGTTCAGTGAACCCACCCACCACTGCATACCTGTTCAGTGATCCTGCCACTGCATACTTGTTCTGTGAACCCACCCACCACCACTGCATACCTGTTCAGTGATCCTGCCACTGCATACCTGTTCTGTGAACCCACCACTGCATACCTGTTCTGTGAACCCACCCACCACTGCATACCTGTTCAGTGATCCTGCTGCCACTGCATACCTGTTCTGTGAACCCACCCACCACTGCATACCTGTTCAGTGATCCTGCCACTGCATACTTGTTCTGTGAACCCACCCACCACCACTGCATACCTGTTCAGTGATCCTGCCACTGCATACCTGTTCTGTGAACCCACCACTGCATACCTGTTCTGTGAACCCACCCACCACTGCATACCTGTTCAGTGATCCTGCTGCCACTGCATACCTGTTCTGTGAACCCACCACTGCATACCTGTTCTGTGAACCCACCACTGCATACCTGTTCAGTGAACCCGCCACTGCATACCTGTTCTGTTCAGTGGACCCGCCACTGTATACCTGTTTAGTGAACCCGCCACTGCATACCTGTTCTGTTCAGTGGAGTTTGGTGTGTCAGTGTGAAGCAGTACCTTAATTACACTACCTGATTGATGTATACACATGCAAGATGTTTTAAAGCACTTTAGGCCTGTCATTTAGCATTCAATGTGATTTCTGCCCTTAAAACGCTGCTTTGCGTCAAATCCAGATTTTTCCCGGGGACTTTTGGCGTGTATCCCACTCCGCCATGCCCCCCTCCAGGTGTTAGACCCCTTGAAACATCTTTTCCATCACTTTTGTGGCCAGCATAATTATTTATTTTTTTCAAAGTTCGCATCCCCATTGAAGTCTATTGCGGTTCGCGAACTTTAACGCGAACCGAACCTTCCGCGGAAGTTCGCGAACCCGGTTCGCGAACCTAAAATCGGAGGTTCGGCCCAACTCTATTACCAGGCAGCAGTGAGCAGTTACTAGGCAGCAGCAAGCAGTTGTGAGAGTTTGAGAGGCATTTCACTGCCTATCAACTGTCAGTGGAAAAGAGGCTACTCAGCAAGGAGCTCAGAAATAAAAGATAGGGTAGTAGAGGCTCATGATAAGGGGGAGGCTACAATGTCATTTCCAAGCAATACACAGTGTCTAGAACTGCTGTACGTTGCATCATTGCCAAGTACAAGGAGACAAAATCTGTAAGAAACAAACCAGGTCGTGGGCACAAGATTTCTAGAACTCTGAAGAGGAAAATAGAGATGTCAGCAAGAGCGGCACATCACAGCCTGACTGCGGTTTGCCCATGAACATTTGAAATGTAAAAATGAGTTTTGGAAGTCTATGCTTTGGTCTGACTGGACTAAACTGGAACTGTTTGAGCACATGGATGTTGCTTATATTTAGCAACAAAAAGGTAGAGGCCTCCAGCCTTAGGAACACAGGGGGACATTAATCAAGAGTATCAGAGACAGAAATATTGGTAGGTTTTTATAAATCCGTGCAGAACTGTCTCGGACATCTTAAGAAATCACCATATAGTGCAGGGCCGTGCAGGTACAGTGGCCGGCAACAGCCAGTCACCGAAAACGAAACTAAGCATACGGCGGGGGACCTGAAGCTAATTTAGTAACGGCACAGGTCCACTTCAGGGGGCCCTGTAGTAGCCCCTGGTAAGTAAAACAGTTTTTTCCCCCAGACTTAAGTTTCCCTTTAACTGTAGTGCAGTTCTAGAAACTGCTGCCATTAAATTGGATTTAGGAATATCCTTATCATGCAGAACCGTTCCCCTGCTGGTTAGAACGGTTTAAGAAATAATCTGTAAGTTTTCATAAATCTGGCCCATTGTTACCACAGTTAAACATGGTGGCGGGAGCATCATGCTGTGGGGCTGCTTTGGCACAGGGGGCCTTGTTCAGGTGCATGGCATCATTAAAAAATAAAATTATGTTGACATTTTGAGGGAGACCATGCAGAAATCTGCTCATAGTATAGGTTTAGGTCGTTGCTGGGTCTTCCAACAAGACAATGTATACATTGAAATTAAGCCAACACTTCCTGAAGCACAGCAAAACCAAGATCCTGGAGTGGCCCATACAGAGCCCAAACCTCAACTCTATTTAGAATCTGTGGCAGGTGCTCAAAGTGGATGCCCATGCGCGGAAAGCATGCAAATTGGACCAGCTAGAACAGTTTGCAATAGAAGAATGGGACAAAATCTCTCAGGAGACCTGTGCCAACCTAGTAAAGAAGGTCCCTTTCATACTAGGCCACTTTTTTTGCGTTGCGTTACCCTTTCTGCATGCAGGGTAACAACAGAAATGAATGTCTGTGGGGCAATGAAGTGTCCAATTCACCACTGACCCTCAGCAAAATCAACAGCGCGTTACTGTCAGACTTCTGCAGCGACCAAATGCATTTAACTCAATGGGCGATGCAGAAATTTTAAATACGTTGGTGGCAGGGGAGCGGCGCCTGCTTGGAATGATGCTAATACAACGGGGAGGCCAGGAATCCCAGTGACGCACTTCCTCTTCTTGCAGGGGCGGTGACTGGACAAGGGGCGGCAACAATGGGTGTGCGCCCGCGCTGTGCATGACCCCCTTGGCGCACTCTGCTGTAGGGTCAGGTCAATCTAGTCGAGGGGAGCGGTACATAAAACCAGCCGCAGAGATTGTTGTCAGTTGCCACTCAAAAAGGGTACACTATTGATGACCAGGGGGGGCTAATCATTTTGGAAGTCTCATTTTTGTCCTTTCTTGTTTCAACTCGGGTGTATCAAAAAAAAAAATCCTAATCAAGCTTTGTGGACATTGTTGTTTGGGTTTTTTTAAAAAGGAGGGCTAATAATTTTGGCCTTAACTGTATGTTGCCATTGCTGAGCTGTTTTCAGCATTACTTACTGCCTCAGTGCTTTCACTGTCATTTTTACATTTTTTTTAAATAATAATATTTTATGTAATAAAATGTAAAAAATCTCACTATTACTATTTGCTTAGCCTTGTGCCTTTGCCCCCTATGGAACGAATAAAACAGAACATAGGTTCAAGTCAGCTGACACTAGGGTGTGAACTATAGGCAGTAGCAGAGTTATTGAGTCTTGCCCATGGTCTCCTTACTGAATAGGCGTTGGCTAAGGCCCATTCACATGGACTCCAATTAGAAAAAAAAAAGTACGTCCCGGATCGTAGCGGATACAAACGGATCCAATATTAATCTATAGATCTGTTCACATTGGTCCAATCAAAACGGATCCATTGCGGACCCCAAAATTCTTGCTGCAGCGATTTTTCCGGATTGAGGAACCCAGCGTAACGGAAACGTTCCATGCTTTGTGTTTTTTGTCATCCTGATGAACAGATTATCTTTTTTTACGCAAAGCAAAACAATAGACATTAAAAAAATGCAAACCTGCAGTAAATATATTGCAGCCTTATCAGCTCAGCAACGCTGTCTGCTGTTCTCTCCCTAGCACCAGCGGATCCCTGAATTCATCTAGACTTCCTGGTACAAAAGATCGCTGTACACACCCATTTCACATCTGCTGCAGCTCTGGCCATGCTCTCCCCAGCATAGACTGGCCTTATAAACCCTCCAGGACTGAGCAAAGCACAACACACATTGCCAAGGCAGTAACAATGCATATTATGCTGCCTTACCCTATTAAGATTACAGTGATCCACTATGTGATCAGTGTCTTGCGACTACTGCAAATTGCTAGCACTGAAACACTAAGAATATACTGTTTTTTCCCTTTAGGTAACAGAGTTTATTTATCCTGTCCAATGTCTAACCTCCCTGACAGTCGACATCCAATAACTTATTTTGATTATCATTTAGAAAACAAGTATTAAAGTCGTCTCCCCCCGCCACCACCATAATGGCGGTTTCTGGGGGGGAAAAAACGGACAAAAATCCTACAAAAGCCCTGCTCAATTTCATAACAAAAATGGTGGAAAATCATTAAACAGGAATATATATTTATCGCTAACAAAATATTAGGACCTCCATTGTGATCATACAGTCAGTACTGATCCACTATGATCAGTCCCTGACCCAAAAGGCTCTCCAATTTAATGCTTCTAGCACAATCATATACAAAAACACCTATGGTAAGGCTTGTTTAATATGGTCTTATTACAACCAATAGACTTCTAGATCCCAGGAAGAAACTGAAGCACCCAGGAGAAGCTCAGGCAAACAAAGGAGGAACACAGAAGTTCCATGCATATAGTGCAATCAAAACCTAGTGCTGTTAGGCCAGAGTACCTGACACTTAGCCACCACAATGCACTAGTTCAAGAAACCTGTGAGGATTGCTGTTTGCTATCCAAGCCAGGATTCATATTTAGTGATGATGGAGGCTGCCACTGCTCCATAGTAGAAACCCCTGCTAGTTCCAGGGCATTGCACTGTATGTAGTGATCTTTATGACTTCAGGATTGTAGGAATGTTTCAGTGAAGTATATCATTTCTTGGCCAGAGTTGCATTTTAACCTATTTTCTACTAGAACCTGAAAAGGAAAACCTGTATAACCAGCCCCCAAATACTCACCCCTTGGTGCTTCATCCTCACTGAACTCTTCTTCAGAATGGCTGTCTGATTTGGTCCTTTTGCGAGTGTTGTTCGCAGTGGTATTTAAAGACTTTTCCACAATTGGTGGCATTTCTTACTCCTTCAGTATGTGACTTGATAGAAACCTGATACACAGGTACAAACATATACAAGAGGTAAAAGATATAGAATATTGCAAGAGTCATTTAAAAAATCTGAACAACAAATGCTTCCTGTAGGGAAGATTGTACTGGCATTGGGAACCCTTATAGTGTATTATGAGAACATGTGACTCTAGATTGACTATATTCTGACGGAATAAAGACAAAGATAAGGTGAAATATAATAGATGTATAAAATAAAAGTCACCAGGGTCATTTTAAATAAATAAGAGAATTTAATTAAACGACTATGGCTCTATAAAGCAATTTCTGAGTATAAAGGAAGACAGCGGGGGAAATGAAGAGATCGGTCTAGGAAGCTGCACAACGACCGCAAGTGATACTTTTAAGTGGGAAGGCATAAAGGGATGTGAGCGCAGGACTTGGAAGACGAGTTCCGCATGCATCTCTGGATATGTACCGGAGTTCTGCTAGATTTGTGAATGGAGACAAGTTTGGGGAGCTAATCTGGCCACAAAAAGGCGATACAAAGAATGAGATTAATTTAAAAAGACTCACAAAAGTATCAGTGGGAATATAAGTCCAGCAGTTCCCGGGGCAGATCAATCACAATGAGAGATAGCCACACACAGGCAGGCTGCTCGGGTATATAGATCCGTCAGAGCCGCTGCACTCTGGGGCGCATCGCTCCGCCACCTAGACTGCGCTCTCTTTTCTCTGAGAGAGTCGGCATCACCCAGCGTGACCTCCCCTTACATGAATCTTTCAGTACCCACCTCCCCTTTCACTGGCCACACTTCTCCCATCCTCATTCTACCTACCTATCACCAACCTACCTACCTGCTCTTCCAATCCTAAAGTGTCCTTTAGTACCATTACCAGTTCTACTTATCAATCGGAATCAAAATATCTAATTAAGCAAACGTATGGCTTGGTTATCTAAAGTTTACCCCAATTAAAATGAATGTTTTCTGAATATCATGCGTACTATATCCGGCGTAGGAACACATCACGGACATATGATATCTTTTGCTAATGGAACCACTGCATCTTCCAGTTGTGGTCTGCTGGTGTACGTGCTCATTGGCCTCCCCTCCCCCTCTCATTTCCTCGTGAATCCTAGGCAATTGTCTGTGCGTGCATGTGTGGTGCCCAAGTGATCCCCACAGTCCTGCGACCAGATAGCCTTCACAATGCAGCCCATCTTCTAGCTATAGCTATAGCTAGAATACATTAACTTCCTTTCTGACTTGTCATTTTTTAGTCTGAATAACACTCAAACACTCATTTATTGCGGAACTTGATCCCTTTTTCCCAACGACCTAGCAGTATAGAGATAAGAGATACAACTTCATTCATTCAGCGCTTGGGGACTATTTGATATGGTGGAGAGATTAACCCTTGCTGGCGAAAGTGGCTCTGGCGCCACTGCTGGCCAGCTGTCCGTTGAATTCAGGACTTTGAGCAGTTACATTCATCCATGGGATGAAAAAAAAACAAAAAAAAACGCGGCATCCAAGCTTAATTAGTAAATAAAGAGGATACAATACATCTGCCGTTGAAGCACAGGATCATTCCATATGAATGAGAAAATAGTATGTAAAAATGTTCACATCCAGTTTTAGAGGCATTTTTTTAGCATGCATTTTCTTGTATGGAAATGCCTGCATTGGTATTCCTAATTGCATAGCTCCCAACTGTCCCTCTTTTGGAGGGACAGTCCTTTTGGGAGCCCTGTCCCTTTTGTCCCTCTTTCCTCCTCATTTGTCCCTCTTTCTATGCAAATATATATATTTCTCTACTAAAAAATGTCTTTGATTGAATCTAAACCTTATTCCCATCCTTTAAATTGAGATATTACTCATTTTAAAATGTGCAGAAGAAGGAAAATGAACCAGGATAGAAAGGACCGGTGTGGTTTTAAATATAAAACACCATATTTTTCTTATGAGATCTTTATGGTATGCGTGACTAGGGTTGTGATGGGGCGTGATCAGGGGTGTGGCAGGGGCGTGGCTTAAGTGTCCCTCTTTATCATCTCAAAAAGTTGGGAGGTATGTAATTGCGTGATCAATATGCCTCTCTTTTGCTAAAATATTTTTTTCAGGAACATTGCATCAATTTACAACACTCACTCTTCCTAGGATCATGCAGCCTAAGGTCAGTGGCGGACAAAGCCAGCAGTGGGCCCCTGTGCAGAATAAATGAAAGAGAACCCCATGCGAGTGGTCGTGTTCATAACAAATAATGGTTGTATCAAAATAATGTGGATAATATAAACGTAAATGAACCTGGGTCACATTCTGTAGGCACTGCATTAATGTAGCACATACAGTACAGAACAAAAGTTTTGACATAACCAAAAAGTGTGAAACAACTGAAAATATGACATTCTAGGTTCTTCAAAGTATCCACTAGCCACCTTTTGCTTTCATTACTGCTTTGCACACTCTTGGCATTCTCTTGACGAGCTTCAAGAGGTAGTCACCTCAAATGGTCCTCCAACTGTCTTGAAGGAGTTCCCAGAGATGCTTAGCACTTGTTGGCCCTTTTGCATTCACTCTGCGGTCCAGCTCACCCCAAACCATCTCGATTGGGTTCAGGTCTGGTGACTGTGGAGACCTGGTCATCTGGCGCAGCACCCCATCACTCTCCTTCCTGGTCAAATAGCCCTTACACAGCCTGGAGGTGTGTTTGGGGTCATTGTCATGTTGAAAAATATATGATGGTCCAACTAAATGCAAACCGGATGGAATAGCATGCCGCTGCAAGATGCTGGCGGTAGCCATGCTGGTTCAGTATGCCTTCAATTTTGAATAAATCCCCAACAATGTCACCAGCAAAGCACCCCCACACCATCACACCGTCTCCATTCTTCAGGGTGGGAACCAGGCATGTAGAGACCATCCATTCACCTTTTCTGCGTCCCACAAAGACACGGTAGTTGGAACCAAAAATCTCAAATTTGGACTCATCAGACCAAAGCACAGATTTCCACTGGTCTAATGTCCATTCCTTGTGTTCTTAAGCCCAAACAAGTCTCTTCTGCTTGTTGTCTGTCCTTAGCAGTGGTTTCCTAGCCGATATTCTACCATGAAGGCCTGATTTACACAGTCTCCTCTTAACAGTTGTTCTAGAGCGGTGTCTGCTGCTAGAACTCTGTGTGGCATTGACCCGGTTTCTAATCTGATCTGCTGTTAACCTGTGATTTCTGAGACTGGTGACTCTGCAGCAGAGCAGAGGTGACTCTTGGTCTTCCTTTCCTGGGGCGGTCCGCATGTGAGCCAGTTTCTTTGTAGCGTTTGATGGTTTTTGAGACTGTACTTGGGGACACTTTCAAAGTTTTCCCAATTTTTCGCACTGACTGACCTTCATTTCTTAAAGTAATGATGGCCACTCGTTTTTCTTTACTTAGCTGCTTTTTTATTGCCATAGTACAAATTCTAACAGTAGGACTATCAGCTGTGTATCCACCTGACTTCTCCACAATGCAACGGATGGTCCCAACCCCATTTATAAGGCAAGAAATCCCACTTATTAAACCTAACAGGGCACACCTGTGAAGTGAAAACCATTTCAGGTGGCTACCTTTTGAAGCTCATGAAGAGAATGCCAAGAGTGTGCAAAGCAGTAATCAAAGCAAAAGGTGGCTACTTCGAAGAACCTAGAATATGACATATTTTCAGTTGTTTCACACTTTTTGGTTATGCATTATACTTCCACATGTGTTAATTCATAGTTTGGATGCCTTCAGTGTGAATCTACAATGTTCATAGTCATGAAAATAAAGAAAACTCTTTGAATGAGAAGGTGTCCAAACTTTTGGTTTGTACTGTACTTTATACTTATGTACATGACTGGGACACCAGTAACTATCAATGTTCCTCAAGGGTTACTGAGAGAAATACACACAGAAGAGCCTAGAGGCTAATCATCCCCTCAGGCCTTGTTCACATTATAGGCGTTTTTGACAAATTTTAAGCGCGGGCGATTTTCAAAATCGCCCTGAGGCTCATTTGCGTTCAGGTCTTCAATCCCAGGATCACAGACCGCAGGCTCCATTCTGCAAACGGGCCTAGTGTGGACCTAGCCTAACTGTGGTGCAGCTGCATGGGCCCTAGAGGACCCGGGGCCCTTGTGCGGCTGCATGGCCCTCTGCCTAAAGGGTCCCATACACCTAACGATTTTCCAGCCGATATACAGCAGATTCGATCACTGTGATCGAATCTGCTGTGAAATGTCGTGCAAACGCTGACAGAACGATCGATTTCCGTCCGAAAACAATCGTTCCCGTCGATTCGTCCGTGCGGAAGATTTTTCTCGACCGCAGGCGGGTGGGAAGTGTGTCTACGCAATACATTACCTGTTCCGGTAGGCGCGATTCCCCCGGTCTCCGCTGTCTTCTTCTCCGCTCCAGGGCTACAGCTTCACTGAACTTCCTGTCCCGGCAGGAAGTTTAAACAGTAGAGCGCCCTCTACTGTTTAAACTTCCCCTGGACAGGAAGTTCAGTGAAGCCAGCCGGTCCGGAACCCAGCGCGGAGAAGAAGACAGCGGAGACCGGGGGAGTCACGCCGGCCAGATCAGGTAATGTATAGCTGGCGGGCAGTTGGCAGCGGCAGCTCCACAGATTGTGATCAGTTTCATGCTGAAATCGATTCACAATCTGTTTGCAGTAAAGGCAGCCATACGATCCCTCTCTGATCAGATTCGATCAGAGAGGGATCTATCTGTTGGTCGATCTGATGGCAAATCAACCAGTGTATGGCCACCTTAAGGTTGCTACCATGTTCTAGAGCCAGTTTCAGAGGAAGGGAAAGCCAGTGAACTACCAGGGTATATTGGGATTTATACATAGCTCCTAACTGTCCCTTTTTCAGAGGAACAGTCCTCCTTTGGCATCTAAATCCCTCTTTCTTACTCATTTGTTCCACTTACAGGACAGTATCTACATACTGTATATGTATTTATTTTTTTTACTGAAAAGGGTGTTCAAATGACTCTAAACATTATTTCTATCATTTAAAATGAACGTGAGATGAAAGCCATCTCAGGTTCTATTCTTACCTGGGGCTTCCTTAAAGGTAGTGGCGTAGCTTAGGAGCTGTGGGCCCGATGCAAGTTTTACATTGGGGCGCCCCAAGCACTCTACATATAATTGATACGGCGCACCAAAACCTGCCAATGGCAACTACAGTGTCAGAGGCAGGGATGCTCACCTGGATATCCGGGTAACCCGGATATCCAAACTTTTTTACGCTATCCGGATCGGATTCGGATTCCAGATAGTTGGGCCAAAATCCGGATAGCTATCTGCGGATATTTGGGCGCATGCTGGATATCCGCGGATATCCGGATCCAAAATACTGTAACTGAGGTGATGACGTCCTGGAGCCAGAGGGCTCCCAGCAGAAGCCCTGGCAACCAATCACAGAGGGGAACCCTGGCCTGCACCACCTGACCTCATTGAGCCAATCAGAGGCCTCCCAGCCTAAGCCCTGGCACCCAATCACAAAAAGGAACACTGGCCAGCCCCCCTGTATAATAAGGAGGGCTGCCATGATGAGACAGATCGTCCTGGCTTGCTGAATGCTTCCTGAGAGACATGCTCCAGTGCTGTTGGCCTAGCAAGTGCTAGCCTGTATACAGTGATAAAACTTAAAGCTTTTCAGTGCTAAACACCTTCACTACACTATTGTTCAATTGTTTTTTCAGCTAGCTAGCTTGTAATTGTTTGATATCATTCACTCAGTGACAGTCAGATTCCTGTGCTGCAGCAGCCTGCTAGTTAGGTCCTGTGTTTGTGTGTGCTGTACAGGCCAGCAGGACAGTATAGGTTAGGGAATAGGATTACTGTGTTATTGTATAGTTAGTACTGCAGTTAGTTGTTAGAGTAGTACTGTGTTAGCTTACTACAGATTACTGCAGTGCTGCTGTGCTGAGCAGTGTTAGTGTGACAGTTAGACAGATAGAGTGCACTATCCTCTACTCTGCGGTCTGTCACTCCGTGCTGATTTGTTTTAAAGTCCAACCCCGAATTTATTAAAGTAGAAGTACCCCACATCATCACGTATAAGTTGTACTATGTCTGCTGGCACCGCAGACAGGGGAGGGGCAGCAAGGGCAAGAGGACAGGGAGCAACATTGCGGCCACCCTCAAAAAGGTCTGCTGCGTCAGTGTCGACCCCAGCGGGCAGCCTACCCTCAGTCAGCGAGCTTTTCGCTCCAGGCGCCACGATCGAACTCAGGGCTGTAAGCGGCAAGGAGTTTGAGGAGGATATTCTGGGTTTTGAGGAGGGGGGGGGGGGGGGGTATGATGTTGATGATGAGATGAAGGACCGTGACCACCATCCACAGGATGGGGATGTCAGCTCTTACTCTGAGGAGGAGGATGCGTCGGTGGGTTTAGCACAGAGGATCAGCATTGCAGACAGTGGAATGCGGGACCCATAGCCTTCTGCCGCTACCACCTGCCGGACCACTCAACCCCCACAGGGAGAAAAGCAGCAGCATCCCATTCAGGCCGCAGGGGAATCTTCACCTCCCCAATCTGGTGGTTTTTCACTCTGCCCTCATTGGACAGCAAGTTTGCCATATGCAATGTGTGAAAACTACAGATGAGCAGAGGTTGTGACCCCTACAAGTAAGGCACCTCCAGCTTCATCACCCATCTGGCCAAAAAACATGTTGTTGAGCATGAGGAGTTCACAAGGCTGAAGCAAGCTGGCGCTGGCTCCCACCGCCACGGTGCCACAGGCCACTGCTGCTGATACCACCACCTATATTTAACCCAAAACACAATTGCGGTGTCATTTTTTGGAGGTGTCTGGGCTGAAAACTGATGCCCCAGTTTTGCGGTTGGAATTTGGACACAGTGTGGGCTGCACGACCGCTGTCTGGAACCTAGTCCTGATGTTAATTGACAGCTTTTTTTTTTTTTTTTTTTTTTTTTGAGTATTTTAACTTCCTACATAATCAATTAGTGTTTCTCTCTAATAAAACATGATGATACATGCATCATTTACCCTAAAAAACGTTTTAAAAGCAATTTAGAGGCCACTTCCGGTTTTCTATGCAGATATCCGAATAGGTCGGATATCCGCAGATAATGCGTACGGATATCCGCAGAACCTTCGGATGCGGATATCCGATCCGGATCCCCGGATCCGAGTCAATTTTGGATTTTGAAAAGGGGTATCCGAGTCCCCCTGGTCAGAGGTGCAAGAAGGGAGTGGGAAGCAGTTTGTTAATGATTACCATTAATCAAAGTATCTATAGAAGTGATTTTTATGAGCACAGGAGCAATAGACAGCTAATACTGGAGTTAAGGGAGGGCCCTACGGGGCTCCCTCTGGCCAAGGCCCCGATGCGTTTGCAACCTCTGCACCCCCTATTGCTACGCCCCTGCTTAAAGGAAATCTGAAGTATACAATTCATTATTTCATAAGTTTCTTTTTGTGTAGTACAGCTAAGAAATACAGGGTGGGCCATTTATATGGATACACCTTAATAAAATGTGAATGGTTGGTGATGTTAACTTCCTGTTTGTGGCACATTAGTATATGTGAGGGAGGAAACTTTTCAAGATGGGTGGTGGCCATGGCGGCCTTTTGAAGTTGGCCATTTTGAATCCAACTTTTGTTTTTTCAATAGAAAGAGGGTCATGCGACACCTCAAACTCATTGGGAATTTCACAAGAAAAACAATGGTGTTTTAACATAACTTTATTCTTTCACGAGTTATGTACAAGTTTCTGACCACTTATAAAATGTGTTCAATGTGTTGCCCATTGTGTTGGATTGTCAATGCAACCCTCTTCTCCCACTCTTCACACACCGATAGCAACACCGCAGGAGAAATGCTGGCACAGGCTTCCAGTATCTGTAGTTTCAGGTGCTGCACATCTCGTATCTTTACAGCATAGACAATTGCCTTCAGATGACCCCAAAGATAAAAGTCTAAGCAGTTCAGAACGGGAGACCTTGGGGGCCATTCAACTGGCCCACGAGGACCAATCCACTTTCCAGGAAACTGTTCATCTACGAATGCTCGGACCCGACACCCATAATGTGGTGGTGCACCATCTTGCTGGAAAAACTCAGGGAACGGGCCAGCTTCAGTGCATAAAGAGTGAAACACATCATCATGTAGAAATTTTGCATATCCAGTGGCCTTGAGGTTTCCATTGATGAAGAATGGCCCCACTATCTTTGTACCCCATATACCACACCATACCATCAATTTTTTTGTTCCAACAGTCTTGGAGGGATCTATCTAATGTGGGTTAGTGTCAGACCAATAGCGGTGGTTTTGTTTGTTAACTTCCCCATTCACATAAAAGTTTGCCTCATCACTGAACAAAATCTTCTGCGTAAACTGAGGGTCCTGTTCCAATTTTTGTTTTGCCCATTCTGAAAATTCAGTGCGCCGATCTGAGTCATCCTCGTTGAGGTGCTACGGTAGCTGGAGTTTGTAAGGGTGCCATTTGTGGGTAGCTAATATCCGCCGAAGGGATGTTCGACTTATGCCACTCTCCAGTTACATGTGGCGAGCGCTGTGGGCTCTTGCTGAATGAAGCTAGGACAGCCACTGATGTTTTTCTTCATTAGTGACAGATTTCATAAGTCCACATTTTGGCAAATCCAACACTGAACCAGTTTCAGGAAACTTAGCAAGCAGTTTGCTAACTGTAGCATGGGAGATGGGTGGTCTCGTAGGGTGTCTTGCATTGAAATCTGCTGCAATGACCCGGTTACTGCGTTCACCAGACATCAACACAATTTCTATCCGCTCCTCACGTGTTCATCTCGGTGACTTGTCAATGGCTGTAAACAAAGATAAACTTATAAAACAATTCATGAAAGAATAAAGTTACATTAAAACCAAGCACACCATTGTTTTTCTTGTGAAATTCCCAATAAGTTTGATGTGTCACATGACCCTCTTCCTATTGAAAAAAAACAAAAGTTGGAATCAAAATGGCCGACTTCAAAATGGCCACCATTGTCACCACCCATCTTGAAAAAAGGTTTCCCCCCTCACATATACTAATGTGCCACAAACAGGAAGTTAATATCACCAACCATTCCCATCTTATTAAGGTGTATCCATATAAATGGCCCACCCTGTAGAACATTAATAGAAAATAAATAAGTCTCACATTGTTTCCAGTACAGAAAGAGTTAATAAACTTCAGTTATCTATGCAAAAGAGCTTCTCTGAGCTCCACGACTAATGCTACTAATGTTCTATTCCTTATCCATACTACACATACAATTCATTTTATCATAAAAAGGTTTTTGCTTCAGTGTCACTTTAAAGGACAACCGAACTCACATGATAAGATAGACATTTGTATAGTGCCAAGCACACAGATAATTAGACTGTGTTCCATTATTTCTTTCTCTGCCTGAAAAAGTTAAACTTTAGGTATGCAAGTGTCAGTTTCTGCCCAGTTCGGGACCGGGTCACACTGGGTCAGACTATAGCATAACCCTCACTGATAAGTAATTAGAGCCATAAAACACTTTCCTGTCAGTAAATGGCTTTTGAGAGCAGGAAAGAGATAAAAAGGGTCAATAATTCACAGATTTGAGCTCTGGCATACTTCAATGAAGGTGTTATTGAGCAGAGGCAATGTAATCTAAAAAAGTAATTTGCCTGTGCCCATTCAGCCAGTGCTGGTGAAGGGACTGAGCGCGGGACTAGCGGTGGCGAGACAGGTGAGCGGCGATGCATACGGGCCGACGTTCATGGAAAGGACGCGGGTGTATTTACGCAAAGTGGATGCAGAATGGACAGAGCACATCTGCCTCAAGGATGCCTCACATCCGTTCTGCATCCGCACAAGTGTGGACCGTGCCTTATCAAGTAACAAGGGCAAAAACTGGAACGATTATATAATTAGCTTTTATTACATTAACTATACACAAAAATATACATTAAAACTGCCAAACAAGGATATCTTGCAGTTGAACAGATTGGTTGGATAGAAATGCAGAAAAGAGAGAATAATGAAGAATTGTCTGAAAAGTCAAAATACTGTGTTAGGCTGCCTCCAATAAGCTGTAAAGTATTTGTGCTGTGTAATCCAAAGTATTGCGTTTTGGCCAGTGTCCTGCTGGCACCTCGATAAATGGAATCTCAATAAAGATGATAGACAAGGACCCAGAGCTCTGTTTGCACCAGACACTTAAAGGGAACCTGAAGCGATAAGTATTTGTAGGCTGCCATATTTATTTCCTTTTAGGGCTCTTTCACACTTGGACGTTGCGCTGGATGCGACGTTAACGTTGCATAACGTGCCTCTAACGCAACGGATGTTAGTATTGAAGTTGGACAATATATAGAGAGCCACGTTATGCGTCTCTTGATGCGTCCGTGATACGTACTTTTTTACGCATACTATCGAACGAAAACGGCGCATGCGGCAAATTTTAAAAAAAACAAACAAAAAAAAAAAACCAGTACTGAGCATGTGCAAACATCCGAACGCAGCCACATACAAGTATAACACACAGCAGGCTGCACTTTCATTGAACGTGCAGCGTTATACTCCAACGCAACGTGGGCACTGTGAACAGCCCATTGATTTTTCATTGCTGTGAGTTGGGCTGTGTTACAAGCTGCTCTAACGTGCGCCTGTAATGTCCCACTGTGAAAGCAGCCTAAAACAATAACAGTTGCCTGGCAGCCCTGCTTTGCTGCAGTAGTGTCTGAATCACACCAGAAACAAGCATGTAGCTAATCCTGTCAGATCTGACAATAATGTCAGAAACACCAGATCTGCATGCTTGTTCAGGGTCTATGACTAAAAGTATTAGAGGCGGAGGATCAGCAGGATAGCCAGACAAATGGTATTGCTTAAAAATAAATAAATATGGCAGCCTCCATATCCCTCTCACTTTAGGTGTCCTTTAACCTCTTGAGGACTGCTGTGTTAAACCCCCCTAAAGACCAGGCACATTTTCAATAAATTTGGCCACTGCAGCTTTAAGGCCAAGCTGCAGGACCACACGACACAGCACACAAGTGATTCCTCCCCCCTTTTCTCCCCACCAACAGAGCTCTCTGTTGGTGGGGTCTGATCGCCAAACCCCCCCCCCCCCCCCCCCAGTGTTTGTTTGTTTATTTTGGTTTGTTTATTTGGGGGGTTTTTAAGTAAAAATGGGGGGGGTTTTTCTTCCGCTTGTATACTTCCCTCCCTCCGCTGGCAAATCCCTGTGATCAGCTGTCATAGGCTTCAGCCTATGACAGCCGATCACCTCTGTGGCTCAGGAGGGGACAGCTGATCACAGCACTGTACGGGTAATTAGACGGCGATTACGCCGTCCAACAGTCTCCTGAGCGGCAACAGCCGCTCGGAGACCGAAGGCGGAGCTTAGCTCCGCCCACCAAGCGCGATCTCCTGCAACACAGAGCCCCAGGACTTTACGCCAATCGGCGTTAGGTGGTCCTGGGGCTGCCGTTGCGGCCACACCTATCGGCGTGACGCGGTCGGCAACAGGTTAAAGACCTCATCCTGATGGGAGGGGCTGACATAAGAGCTGATACTCTACTTGTCATAGGGGAAACTCCAGCCCCCTTTCAGAAAGGACGCTGCACATTCAGTAAGGCGCTACGAACTCACACATATGAAACATGAGCACCAAACCGCAAAGCATGACTGAGGACCTGATTTGCTCAGCAGCCATGTGCGAAATTCGTGTGAGAATCTCTTAGTGTGTGTATGTCAGACTGAACTTAATACCGTAACTTCTGTGAAAATGGGTTGGCTAGCATCTCATAGTACTTAGAAAAACCATCAAATATGAAAAAGATATAAATTGTAGGTTTTGACTGACATACTAGCAAAACACCTGTCCCTTGTAAAAAGCAGCTGTATGAATAACACAGATAAGAATCTCTGAATTTCTGGCAGAGGTTCTTAATAATGGCCACCTCAGCCGATAGGCATGAATACAGCGGCCCCCAACCTGAGAGCGATCTGCCTGGTGGATCAACTCATACCCTTATATAGCCTTATAGTCTTATTCCAAAATGGATTCAATAATTCATTTTTTTCCTCAGAATTATACACACACACACACACACAAAAAATATAACACCCCATAATTATAAACATGAAGAAAGTTTACTTGAGGTTTTGGCAAATGAAAAAAAAAATTGCAAAAGAAAATTGAAAAAGCACATGTATTCACAGCATTTGCCATGGAGCTCAAAATTGAGCTCAGGTGCATCCTTTTTTCCCTGATCATCCTTCAGATGTATCTGCAGCTGAATTGCAGTCCACTTGTGGTAAATTCAGCTGTTTGGACACACTTTGAAAAGGCATACACCTGTCTATATGAGGTCCCAAAGTTGACAGTTCATGTCAGAGCAACAGACAAGTATGAAGTCAAAGGAATTGTTTGTAGACCTTTGAGACAGGATTGTCTTGAGGCACAAATCTGGGAACGTTACAGAAAATGTTCTGCTGCTTTGAAGGTCCCAATTAACACAGTGGCCTCCATCATCCAAAAGTGGAAAAGTAGTACAAAGCCACCACTTCCTAGAGCTGGCCAGCCATCTAAACTGAGTGCCTTAGTGTAACAATGTGTGGTGTTTGGTGCACACTCAGAGTATTCAGATTGTTGGGGATCCGCAGTATCACCAATAATGCTGATATATCCGATTATGTGGCGATCTGCGGAATCGCCAATAATGCGGATATTTATTTGTAACTCTGGATACCGGGTATAACGACAGTGGAAAACCCACCACACTGATATCTTTAAGAGGACTGGCTACCTCTAAAAGAGAAACGCAGTGTGTGCGATTCTGCGACTAGATGACGTAACGCTAGAATCGCGTTCCCCAGCAGCAATGATATACTGGGGAACCACTGAGACCTCCGCAAGGAGGGATTCAGCAGAATAAACCCTTTAGTGGGAGAACCACTAAAGGGGGCAAAGTCAGACGGAAATGGTTCGGTAACAAACTGGCTGCGAGGTACCGAATCGTGAAACAGAGAGCAGAGTCAGAAATCTAGCCAAGGTCAGTAACGGAAATCAGATAGGCGGAGGTACAAAGTCAGAAAGCCGAACTCGTAGTGAAATAGACAAGCAGGGGTTCGGCAACGGGAGATCAGAAAATGGCACAGATAACAATAGTGCTTGCGAATATATTGGCAAAACCAATATATGTCGCAGATCAGGAAAATAACAAATCTGACTGTTGTGGGCTAGTTACGGCAAGCCGCACTTGGCCCACGATGGTACTGACTGTCAGATCACTATCTGGCTGACTATTAGATCAACTGACTGGCTGACTATAACAGAGATCAGGTTACATACAAATATACAATAATCAGGAAAACAACAAAGACTGACTGATGAGAGACAGGAGCCTTGCTCCAGCTAGGACTGTCTCTCTCGGATCTAGCTAAGGTCTGAGGGCTATCACAAAGTAACGCTTACTGCAGACAACTTGCAACTGACAGAATGCCTGCTTTTATACTGTGCTGGGCTCAACCAGCCCGCCCAGCCAATCACAACACAGTTCAAGGACCTTGCAGCACAGCTCAAGGACCTTACTGAGGTCAGCTGACCAGCTGGTCAGCTGACTCTCCTAAGAGTATAAAAGGCTTTATTGCACACGCGCGCAGCCCCTACGGGGTCCAGACTGGATTGAGGATAGCGTTGGTGTGTGGCAGGCCCTGAGGGAAGAACCGGACCACAGCCTCGACGTAAAGTACGCCGAGAGGCCTGTGACCGAACGGTGGATCGCAACGCCGATGCGGATGTTTCTCCGCGTTCCGCATGCGACCATGTGGTGGATGGTGCCGCTGATGCGGACGCGGACAAACCTCCGCGTTCCGCTTGCTGAATGCGGTCAGGCCGCCGTCTTATGACACTTAGTCAGGGTGGTGACCAAGTACACAATGGTCACTCTGTCAGAGGTCCATTGTGGAGAGAGGATAACACTCCCAGAAGAACAACTATCTCTACCATACAGGCCTGACTGTTGTAGTGCTGCAAAATGGCCAGACAGAAGCCACTCCTTAGTAAAAAGGAACATGGTAGCCCATTGGAGTTTGCCAAAAGGCACCTGAAGGGCTCTCATACCAACAAAATTCCCTGGTCTGATGAGACAAAGATTGAGCTCTATGGGGGGGGGGGGGGGGGGGGGGGATGGGAACCAGGCACTGCTCATCACCAGGCAAATACCATCCCCTACAGTGAAGCATGGTGGTGACAGCATCATGCTTTGGGAAGGTTTTTCAGTGGCAGGAACTGGGAAACTAGTCAACATAAAGGGGAAGATGACTGCTGCAATGTACAGAGATCCTGGATGAAAACCCGATCCAGAGCGCTCTAGCCTTGGGAGACGTTTCATCTTTCAGAAGGACAAAGACCCAAAGCACACATATCAAAGGAGTGGCTTCAGAACAACTCTGTGAATGTTCTTGAGTGGCCCAGCCAGAGCCCAGACTTGAATCCAATTAAACATCCATCTCTGAAGAGATCCCGAGACCTGGAGCTTGAGAGGTGCTGCAAACAGGAATGGGCAAAACTGGCTAAGTATAGGTGTGCCAAGCTTGTGGCATCATATTGAAAAAAAGACTTGAGGCTGTAATTGCTGCCAAAGGGTCATCGACAAAGTATTGAGCAAAGGCTGTGAATACTTATGTACAATTTCTCAGTTTTTTATTTGTAATAAATGTGCCAAAACCACAAGTAAACTTTTCTTTATGTTGTCATTATGGGGTGAATTCTAGTTTCAATTCAAATTTATTAACAGTTTATGGGATTCATTTTGAGGGGAAAAAAATAATTTTGGAATAAAGGTGTGACATAACAAAATGTGAAGAAAGTGATGCGCTGTGATGCTTTCCGGATGCACTGTAAATGAAGAGGTGTATACGCACCTTTATGTGTGAGGTTTGGAAACTGTCAGGCTGGTACAAGTGTACTCTTACAGTTTCTGTCAAGGCGGAGTCCAGATTGATAGCTTGCTAGTCAGCAGGGGGTTGGTAAGCTCAGGAAGACCTTTTGGTAAGGCCTGAGAGCTAAAGAAAAATGTATTACTCTTTCCTGGCTGTTGTGATCCTGTAATTGAGATACGATGCATTCAATATTTAAAAAAATAGCGAATGCGTCACACTGTTGCCGCCAAAATCCGACACAGCGTCAGGATGATGGCCACTGGCCATTCTCCCTGTAGCTGCGTCTGCTATCTCCTCCACATTTTGGCCAATCGCAGGGGCGCTACTGCCAAATCTGGTCTAAGTCTTTCATCCTCTCGAGCAGCGTGTAGCACCATAATAATGAAATCACGATATTGCTTGTGGAAGAGCGCGGAGCTACAGTACATGAGCTGGCCTGCCATTGACGCTGTGGTACCTCCTTGTAAAGATCCTCTGGATCACCCACGTCCCCCAGCACCCCAGAAAAAATGACAGGCGGGGGGGGGGGGGGTTTACATGGGTGTTTGAGACAAAGCATTGGAAAGGGTTAACATTGCTTGCACCACTATTGCTGCTATCTTTGTTCTGCTCAATACAGTTAAAAAAAAAAAAAAAAAAAAAAAAAAAAAAAAATCTAAAAAAAAAAAAAAAAAAAAAGGCACACTGTGCATTTCAATGTCCCTATTCCAGGCTGCATACAAGTTTCATAAAATCTGCATGCCAAGCTGGAATCATTTGCATCAGATTGACCATCTCTAATTATCTCTATGGCAGGGGCTAGGTGATAACTTCACTAGGGGGCAAGGAGGGGTGTGACCAGAACAGGAGAGGCATTCAATGGAGGTGTGCTTGAGCTTCTGCACCAGGCACTCCAGCCAAAGGTCTTATTAAAGCAGTCTTATTAAAGGGAACCTGATTTTAGAGGGATATGGAGGCTATCATATTTATTTCTTTTTTGAGCAATACCAGGTGACGGATTGTCCTGCTGATCCGCTGCTTCTAATACAGCGGCAAAGGATCAGCAGGACAGCCAGGCAATATGCATGGTTCAAAAGGAAATAAATATGGCAGTCTCTATATACCTCTCTTTATTTTCCCTTTAAGCAATACCAGTTGCCTGGTTGTCCTGCTGAACTTCTGCCTGTAATATTTTTTTTAGCCATAGACCCTGAACAAGCATGCATCAGATCAGGTACTCTGACTCAGCTTTTACTGGATTAGCCACATGTTTGTTCCAGGGTTTTGATTCACACTACTTATGCCAGAAGATCAATAAGGCCACCAGGCAACTAGCATTGTTTACAAGAAAATAAATATGGCAACCTCCATATCCCTCTCACCTCGGGTTCCCTTTAAGGCGTTCTTCAGAAAGGCAGCTGACAAATGGTGAATTCACCGCCTGTCAGCTGCTTTCCTGCACCAGCCGGGAACTTGTTAGCACTTGGTACTAGCGCTGGACAGGCACCTTCCCCCCAAGGAGTCACATCTGAGTGCGGGCCCAGCCGTGCTCATATGTGACATGTTGCAGTCCTCTGTGTAACACCACCGTGTCAGCTCCTGACACACGTGGTATTACAACCGTTGCACGAGATGGTGAACTGCTTGGCAAGCGCACAGTTCAGTCTTCCGTCTGAAAGAGGCAGCAACCTATATAACTGAGGTGACAAGGCGATGTTGAGAACCTAGGATGTAAACAATATGTCACACTTATCCTGGGGGAACATTATAAAGGGGATATACAGCAACATATTGTTGAGAAACGCTGCTGTACATCTTCATGTAGACGCGTACAGCTATAGCCCGATTGGATGCTCTTAGTGATTGATCTGCTTTTGGTCCAGTTTCCTGTACACCCATCTTAACTAACTATGCTTACTGTGTCTCACTTGCATTACTATTAATTCCTATGGGAATTGGGGGAGAGAGAGTGAAAAAGAGGGACCTATTTTTTATATGTCTTATTATTTAAAGAGAACCTGAACTGAAAATAAAAAGTAAAAATAACCATACAAAGGTCAGATTTCAGCAGAATACACATTTTTCATGCATTTACAGATGTCTACAATTATCTCTAAAAGCAAAAAATCAATATCAGAATGAACACAAATTTGGGTGTTCAGATTACCAATATTACTATTACAGGTATTTTGATATTAAATAACATTGACATCTTCTGGTGTGTTTTAGAATCTATAGTCATGTTACTTATGCTCCTTTTCCACAAGAGGCTGAAGGAGGTGAAATCACCGCCTGTCAACTGATCCTCTGCACCTGGCAGGCACTTGGTAACGTATCGTGCATGTAATAGGGTTTGGCACATACATAGCTCAGAGTAGAAGTAAAATATAAATAATACAACAAACAACGAGCATAACAGCAGCAATGACTATACATTTAGCAGTGTTTAACAAGACAGTCTCAATAATCACAGCCAGGGGCCAAAACCTCAAGGGGGGGGGGGGGGGGGCATGGAGAGAGTTCAAGAGATTGACAGCAAAGGAGAAAAAGAAAGGGGGAGGGGGGGGGGAGTTTCTGTATCTAGAAGATGGAGATGATACGAAACCTTTGGCCTGAAGCGCGTTGACTGAAGTAGCGTTGGGCTGGGTATGAGGGGTCGTTGGCAATCCTCAACACTCTGGAGAGCAGTCTGGAGAGGAGGTAAAGTGAGGGGAGGGGTTTCCTGATAATCCTCTGTAATTTGAATCTGTCTCTGGTGGAGGAGCCAGTGTACCAGACCAGGATGGACGAGCAGAGTACAGATTCAAAAGTGGCGGTGTAGAAGCTCATCAGAAGCCCCTGGGCCATACCAAACTTCTTCCGTTGGCAAAGGAAGAATAGTTTCTGCTGAGCTTTACTCTGGGTAGAGGCTGCGTTTGCCTTCCAGCTCAGGTATGTGGAGATGGTAGTGCCTAGGAGGCGGAAACAGGATACTCGTTTAACTTCAGTGCCGTCAATGTAGATTAGAGGACAAGTGGGGTGTGCTTCCTGAAGTTGATCATCTCAACAGCTTTGGCTGTGTTGAGGACCAGCCTGTTCTCCTTGCACCAGTGGAATAATCTGTCAACCTGCTAACAGTAGGCCTGCTCATCAATCTTGCTCACAACGCCAACGATGGTGGTTTAGTCTACAAATTTGATAACCTTGACAGTTTTCCATTGATCTGCAGTTATTAGTGTAGAGGAAGAACATGGTTGAGGATGCAGCCTTGTGGGGCACCCATGTTGGTGACCCTTAGTCGTTAGGAGATATCACTCAGCTTGACAACTTGGGACCTATTGAACAGGAAGTCTGTGATCCATAGGCATAGGTTTAGATGGACCTCAAGTGCTGCAAGATTGTTCTGTAGTATGCAAGGGCAGATGATATTAAAGACTGAGCTAAAGTCCAGTAGGAGGATCCTGCGTAAGAGTCCGAATTGTCCAGGTGGTCGGTGATGAGCTCCAGGCAGATATCGATGGCATCATCGGTATACCTTTTTGCTCTACACACAAACTGGAATGGGTCAAGTAGGGGTAAGGTTAAGAGCTTGAGGTGAGACAGGTCTTCATGATTATGATGGATGTTAGAGCCATGGGCCTGTAGTTGAGGTCAGAGATTCCCTGTTTTTTTTTTTTAGGACAGGGATTATGATGCATCTCTTGAAGCATGCTGGAACTTTGCCCTCCTATAGTGATTTAATGTAGATGGAGGGGAGGATGGGAGAGAGATGCAAGTTTTCAGGCAAGCCGGTGATGCGCCATCAGGTCTGGAGGCTTCCCTGTCATTCAGCGTTTTCAGGTGGGGCAGACCGTCAGCCTTGCATACAACTGGAGGGGGTGGTGAGCTCAGACCAAGGCCATTATCATCAGTGGGTGAGGGGTGGGTGACATTGGAGGCCCCACCAGTGCCATCTGGTTCTCAAATCTGTAGAAGAAATTGCTGAGGTGTGTGTGTAGGTGTAGGTGTGTGGGTGTAGGTGTGTGTGTGTAGGTGTGTGGGTGTGTGTGTAGGTGTGTGGGTGTAGGTGTGTAGGTGTGTGGGGTGTGTGTGTAGGTGTGTAGGTGTGTGTGTGTAGGTGTGTGGGTGTGTGTGTAGGTGTGTAGGTGTGTGTGTGTAGGTGTGTGGGTGTGTGTGTAGGTGTGTGGGTGTAGGTGTGTGGGTGTGTGTGTAGGTGTGTGGGTGTAGGTGTGTGGGTGTGTGTGTAGGTGTGTAGGTGTAGGTGTGTAGGTGTGTGGGTGTGTGTGTAGGTGTGTGGGTGTGTGTGTAGGTGTGTGGGTGTGTGTGTAGGTGTGTAGGTGTAGGTGTGTGGGTGTAGGTGTGTGTGTGTAGGTGTAGGTGTGTGGGTGTGTGTGTAGGTGTGTGGGTGTAGGTGTGTGTGTGTAGGTGTGTAGGTGTGTGTGTAGGTGTGTGGGTGTAGGTGTGTGGGTGTGTGTGTAGGTGTGTGGGTGTGTAGGTGTGTGGGTGTAGGTGTGTAGGTGTGTGGGTGTGTGTGTAGGTGTGTGGGTGTGTGTGTAGGTGTGTGGGTGTGTGTGTAGGTGTGTGGGTGTAGGTGTGTAGGTGTGTGGGTGTAGGTGTGTAGGTGTGTGGGTGTGTGTGTAGGTGTGTGGGTGTAGGTGTGTGGGTGTGTGTGTAGGTGTGTGGGTGTGTGTAGGTGTGTGGGTGTGTGTGTAGGTGTGTGGGTGTGTGTGTAGGTGTGTGGGTGTAGGTGTGTGTGTGTAGGTGTGTGTAGGTGTGTGGGTGTGTGTGTAGGTGTGTGGGTGTGTGTGTAGGTGTGTGGGTGTGTGTGTAGGTGTGTGGGTGTGTGTGTAGGTGTGTGGGTGTAGGTGTGTGGGTGTGTGGGTGTGTGTGTAGGTGTGTGGGTGTAGGTGTGTGGGTGTGTGGGTGTAGGTGTGTGGGTGTAGGTGTGTGGGTGTGTGGGTGTAGGTGTGTGGGTGTGTGGGTGTGTGTGTGGGTGTGTGGGTGTAGGTGTGTGGGTGTGTGGGTGTGTGTGTGGGTGTGTGGGTGTAGGTGTGTGGGTGTGTGGGTGTAGGTGTGTGGGTGTGTGGTGTAGGTGTGTGGGTGTAGGTGTGTGGGTGTGTGTGTAGGTGTGTGGGTGTAGGTGTGTGGGTGTGTGGGTGTGTGTGTAGGTGTCTGGGTGTAGGTGTGTGGGTGTAGGTGTGTGGGTGTGTGTGGGTGTGTGTTGTAGGTGTGTAGGTGTGTGGGTGTGGGTGTAGGTGTGTGTGTAGGTGTGTGTGTGTGTGTGTAGGTGTGTGGGTGTAGGTGTGTGGGTGTGTGTGTAGGTGTGTGGGTGTAGGTGTGTAGGTGTGTGGGTGTAGGTGTGTGGGTGTGTGGGTGTAGGTGTGTGGGTGTAGGTGTGTGTGTGTGTGTGTGTGTGTGTGTGTAGGTGTGTGGGTGTAGGTGTGTAGGTGTGTGGGTGTAGGTGTGTAGGTGTGTGGGTGTGTGTGTAGGTGTGTGGGTGTAGGTGTGTAGGTGTGTGGGTGTGTGTGTAGGTGTGTGGGTGTAGGTGTGTAGGTGTGTGGGTGTGTGTGTAGGTGTGTGGGTGTGTGTGTAGGTGTGTGGGTGTAGGTGTGTAGGTGTGTGGGTGTGTGTGTAGGTGTGTGGGTGTATGGGTGTGTGTGTGTAGGTGTGTGTGTGTGTGTGTAGGTGTGTGGGTGTAGGTGTGTAGGTGTAGGTGTGTAGGTGTGTGGGTGTAGGTGTGTGGGTGTGTAGGTGTGTGGGTGTAGGTGTGTAGGTGTGTGGGTGTGTAGGTGTGTAGGTGTGTGGGTGTGTAGGTGTGTAGGTGTGTGGGTGTGTGGGTGTGTGGGTGTAGGTGTGTAGGTGTGTAGGTGTGTAGGTGTGTAGGTGTGTGGGTGTAGGTGTGTGGGTGTGTGGGTGTGTAGGTGTGTAGGTGTGTGGGTGTGTGGGTGTGTAGGTGTGTAGGTGTGTGGGTGTGTAGGTGTGTGGGTGTGTAGGTGTGTGGGTGTGTGGGTGTGTGGGTGTGTAGGTGTGTAGGTGTGTGGGTGTAGGTGTGTAGGTGTGTGGGTGTGTAGGTGTGTGGGTGTAGGTGTGTAGGTGTGTGGGTGTGTAGGTGTGTGGGTGTAGGTGTGTAGGTGTGTGGGTGTGTAGGAGTGTAGGTGTGTGGGTGTGTAGGTGTGTGGGTGTAGGTGTGTGGGTGTGTGGGTGTAGGTGTGTAGGTGTGTGGGTGTAGGTGTGTAGGTGTGTGGGTGTAGGTGTGTGGGTGTAGGTGTGTAGGTGTGTGGGTGTAGGTGTGTAGGTGTGTGGGTGTAGGTGTGTGGGTGTAGGTGTGTAGGTGTGTGGGTGTAGGTGTGTGGGTGTGTGGGTGTAGGTGTGTAGGTGTGTGGGTGTAGGTGTGTGGGTGTAGGTGTGTGGGTGTAGGTGTGTGGGTGTAGGTGTGTGGGTGTGTGGGTGTAGGTGTGTAGGTGTGTGGGTGTAGGTGTGTGGGTGTGTGGGTGTGTAGGTGTGTAGGTGTGTAGGTGTGTGGGTGTGTGGGTGTAGGTGTGTAGGTGTGTGGGTGTGTGGGT